>NC_056732.1:942135336-942230336 GCF_019279795.1 Protopterus annectens
GGACTTACAATATAAAAGAATGAAATTCTTTGTGTTCAAGGAGACATGGCTTTGATTGCTTAGTCTCCCACGTACTTGTGTTCTTTATAGTAAAGGATGCTATTCTACTGCACTGAACTGTGTTGCACAAAGTTATTTTTTGCCGTGACAGTTTGGTGCCATTTGTGAGTTGGTACAGCAGAAATTACCAATGGGCCCATTCTTGACAGGTTTCCTGTCTGGAGCATTTCTGGTGTACCAGCACACAACTATATTTTCCACCTTCAGTTGAGTTTGTAATCTCTACAGTAAGCTTTTTGTTACATGATATTTTCAATAGATTATTGATTTTCTATGAGAGTGGGTTAAAATTGTGTAACAGCAGGTTACAATACATATATTTTGCATTAAAGTGGGTTTTTATCTCAAAAAGTTATATTTCTGAACAAGAGTGCGGATACATTCATTAATACCTGACCAAACATCAGTGTGAAACACCAGCTGCCAAAATACTTCCCTTTTTTCTAGAAATAAGTGCCATGAGCCTCCTTTAGGCCCCTGGTAGATTTGCTCGACAACCACAAAATAAAATAATGGTTGTGGAATTCTGTTACATTTTTATTCAGGGCATTTGTAATTTTGCCTTTTGTTACATCATGAAGATGTTCATACATCCTTTCTTTTAAGTCACATTCAGTCTTTCCATTATAAAATGATGGACATACCTGTCAAACAGCAGCATAGACCACACCTTTGCTGTTACAATCAAATTTTCCTCTAATTTGAATATGTTGTTTTTTTTTATCCAAAAACTGTCACCCACTTGGATCCATTTATAGAACGAACATTGCCTAAATTTAATCATTCTACAAACATTACTGATTGCATTGTAATTAACCACTGTACCTTCTAACATCTTCGTTATGTTCTTTCCTCTTTTGAAAACCACCGAAGGGCATTGTGGAAGTAGTTGCAGAAGTTCTCTGTTTTCTTTAAATAAATCTCAGTTCTTCTTAAGTATCCATCTTATAGTCTGATGGGCTTGGTTAAAGTCTGTAATAAAGGCGCTTCCCAGGCCGCCAGTTCCATTGTTATCTTATTCACCAGTTACAATTATAACAGCACCGCTATTATCGAGTATCAGGATTTAGCAATTCCTTTTCCTTTTCATCACCACATCCTCCTTGATGTCAGTTACAAACTCTTTTGGGAAACCCTTTACCAGAAACATGTTTTCCAAGGTAGCACACTCTTCCCAGAAGTGTTAGGATGACCATTCTTGTGGCCCTCACAAATTGTCCCATTACTGATTCCTTTTGAGCAAGGGGATGAGCACTCAAAAAATGGAGGAAGGAGATTGAGTAAGATGGCTTTCAATAAATCCTCGAAACATAACGACCATCATTCAAGTCCTTGGACAAAAAAAATCCTGATAAGAAATCTTGATCTTAACCTTATTTATTGTGAATTTCAAAAACTCCTTGCTTATGTTGAAGTAGTTCATAAATTCCATCAGCTTCTCCTCAGTATTCCACCAGATGATAAACAAATCATCCAGGTATCTTGTGTAAAACCTTACAGATGTAAAAAAGGTGCCATTGAACACAAAGGCTAGTTCCCGTTTAGCCATTACAATAGTAGTGTAAATGGAGCCACAATTTGCTTCCATGGTCACACCCTGGTTTTGATGATACAATTGTCCTTCATAAAAAACATAGTTGTTGGTAAGGATAATTTCTAGAAAATCATCCAAGAGACTAGTTTGATCATTGTTCAAGCCTTTCTTTTCAAGAAACTCATGGAACAAGTTCAGTCTCACCTCATGTGGTATCACCGCGTATAAATCAACCACGTCAATAGTGACTAGTAGGTCAGTCTCTACCTTTAATTTCTCCAGATCTTTTGGGTTTCTAATACCATGACAGGAATGGACCTTATTCCTAAGTCAAAGTACAACTAAAGTTCTTGAAATTAGTATTGTTTCACTCTTTGATGTAAGCCAAAAGTACTCTTTGTAGCATCTGCAGTGTGCCCAGTAATGACTCCTTCCTCAATTCGAACAGAGTTACATGTATTGTTAATATATCCAAGTATGATTTTATGACATTTAGATTACTTTTTTAAGCAAGGTAGAAATATTATAAGGTGTTAGCTCTCTCTAATATGGGATTAGGAGTTTTATCCCATATTACAGTGCTGGCTGATATGAAAAAGTCTATGTCCACAATTGCTAGGATCAAGGTTATGTCATCCCAATTGTGGGACCATGAGGTCACAGTACCACAATGGATTTTTAAGGCTGGACAGAAGAAGTACATGGCTAGGCAGTGAGGTCTGTATTCTCCTTCATAGCATGAGTAATGTCTAGTTTGGGGAACAAGTTTTGCAGGCACTAAGCATCGTCTTACAGCTGTCACCTTTACCAGCAGCCTAGATACCAAATAAATTTTATTATAAAAAGAGCTGGTTTGGATGCTAAAATAATAGGTTATGGTTCAGTAACTTTTTTTTTTTTTTAAGAGGGAAGTTGGGGAAGTTGTAATGGTTAGAGGGTAGGTATGTGAAGGTTAAAGAAAGAAGAAAGGAGGAATGCATAAATTATGCATTATGTATAAACATAAATGACAGACAAGATGAACTGGAACACTGGGCTGACAGAAGGGGAAAAGACATACAGATAGCAGGCTGACACAAGAGTGGGGCTGGAGATGTGAAAAACTGCTAACATCCTGGTCCAGGGGGCCTCAATTATCCCCACTCCCTGATGGACATGCAGAGGACGACCCTGATGTTGAGAGGGTAGAAGCTTCCACTGGCTCAGTGTCTGGAGCTGACTGGGTGAGTGGGTCTTGCTCCCACTGGAAGAGAGATTGTAATGGTTGTAGGCACATCTCCACTGCCTCAACCATTCCCTGAAGGTCATTGTGTTATGTCTTACCAGGCTGATGTGTGCTGGGGGTCCACAGGGATATAGCCTTCATTCACACCCTGTGAAGACCTCTGTAGGCAGGCATGGGGAAGTGTCGAGTTCCCCCACCCATGAGTCATTTAAGCTCAATTGCTCCTTGGTCCACTGGACTTGTAGAAAAAGTGACATAAAAGGGAAAGACAGAAGGAGGAAAATGGGAATGAGTGAAAGAGATGGAAATAAGAGATGGACTCGTAAGTGCATTAAAAATTGCAGCTCCTTAAATGAAATGAAAGTAAACACTTATTTATGTATTAAGAAGTTGATATTGGCAATTTCACACATGTTGCACTTCTTGCAAGCCTTCATTCTGATATATGTAGTATATGGATGGTGCTTGTTATTAATGTTTGTGTCATAATTTATGAATTACTTTATCACCAAAAACTAACAATATTATCATTTGTTTGACAGTTTTGTTGTTACTGCCATTATAGGAGTTATTGATATATTATGCATGCCGTTACATTCACTTCAGCAGTTTACTGTAGTACATTGACATTCGTTTCTATAGTTTTGTTATATTGACTGTGCACTGATAGCCTGACTGCATACTATCTGATAGAAACTGTATTGCATTAGTGAATGGACATTTGTTAAGGTGACAGATTTTTGCATGACTTTTTATTTGTTTCATACTTACTGGCACTCTTCACAAGTTTCACAGCTCTTCTCTAGTACTGCTTTCTATTGTATATTACCTCCTCTGCACTTGCATATATATATATATATATATATATGAAAAAATGAGAAAAAGGAATTTGTTTACTTGCATTTGTGTGTATCATGGCTGAAAGCAGTTCATTAATTACTTCTATCAGATTTAGCGTTTTAACTGATATTTCCACTTACATGCTTCATGTCCTGAAGCAGTCCACTGTCTTATTCTTGGGAAATGCATCATGTTGCTGTGCAAATGTGTGACTGGGCCTTGAAAGCATTTCTTGCAAAACTATATCAAAGTTGGAAAGCTATCCATTCTGGAAAATATATCATGTGCACTATGGTGTGTAACTTTAATAAGTTGTTACCGTCCGTGCTAAACATTCCAGAGCTGCTACATTCATAGGCAGCAGTGTGTCAATGGCAGCATTTGGTTTGGGTATTTTATTTGTTTATTTGACATTTGTTTACAAGGAAAGTTTGTCTGGGTCAAAAGAACCTGTTTTCAGGGGAGGCCCAGGGAGAAAAGCTCCAACATACAAAACATATTGTACATACAAATTGCTACATGATAGCTTTAATTAGTGGGATAGTAAGTTATAGTACCTATTGAGAAACGTGCATCCCAGCATTTTAACTCACATACAGGGTGACACACTAAAAACATCCATGTATATAACATGTAGTACATCTGTTTCTTCATTAACATAGAAGATAGGTGTATTACTTTCATTCATAGGTTAACACGTTATTCTTTAGTTCAACCTTATAGTTTGATGCAGGGATATGATGCAAGAGCAGCCAGTGCATATCATAAAAGAAGAGAAAGTAGTAGTGAGGAGATGAGGGAACAGCAAGGGAATGAGAAATAGCTGAAAGATCCATTGTACTGAATATGGGATTTGGAAGTAATGATTAGTCAGGAGGTGGAAACTGAGGGAAAAAATCAGCCAGGAGAAGATCAGCCAGAGGAGGAGATGTTGAGGTCGAGTTAGACAGGAGTTGAAAATGAACACAGCCATGTATTGTTTAGATGTTGTTTTAGGGAGAATTTGAAGGCTTCCAGGTCTGTGATTCTCCTTGTGGATAAGGGAAGCGAGTTCCAAACTTTAGCAACTGAGTAAGAATATAGGCTTTGTCCTGGTACTTTTGAGGGATTAGAGATAGCAAGGATTTTTTTTTCTTCAGACCTTAAGGTTCTTTTGAGGGTGTAAGGTTTGACCAAATGACTGAGGGCTGGGCATGCTAAAGGTTTATAAAGGATATTGTGCTAGGCTGAGAGCTGGACATAAAGAAGGTGGTTAGGGAGTTCAAGCGATTGTTGCTTATGTAATGCCCTACAATGGTGTGTCTTGATGTTTTGAGTTAGTGGCAAACGTGGCCACTTTGTTGTAGCAACATTCCGTTTTGGTTCTGATAGAGGACCGTAGGTTAGTGAGAATTGTGGCACTATATAGTTGGGAGGGTAGAAGGAGAGAGTTGGCAAGAGTGGTTTTGGTTAATGTATTCAGAGTGTTTGTTCCTGTAGAGGATGCCTAGTTTCTGGTGGGTTTTCTTAATGTTATGTTGGATGTGGAGAGCAAACTTGAGTTGATTGCCGATGACTCCTAGCAGTTTAGTGTGGTGGACAATTTCAATAACAGTCTTGTCTGCTGAATGTATTTTGAACTGATATATGTGTAGATAGTGATTTTCTTTTGGCATGAAGAGAAGGATTTTTTTTTATAGAGTTAAGGAAGAGTTGAGAGTTAGTGAGCCAGATTTCTGTGGAGGTAAAGGTTTGTTGTGTAATGCAGTGCAGTTGGGGAAGTGTAGGAGAGGTGCAGGTAATAGTAGAGCCATCTTCATATGAGTGTTCCTAGGGATGAGGAGGTGCACAGGTTGTTTGTAAAGATGTTAAAGAGTAAGGGGCCAGGGATGGAATCTTCTAGGACTCCAGTGGGGGTGGGTAGAAAGGGAGAGATGGTGTTTAGCTATTTAATGGCTTATTTGATTGTTTATGTAGCTACAGGTCCACTGTATGGTAGGAGGTATACGTCTTAGGTTAGAGACCCTAGCCAGGAGTAAGGAGTGAGAGACTTGATCAAAGGCTTTTGATAGGTCAGAGAGTAAGGCTGATACAAAGTTACCTCCATCTCCAGCCCTATTTACAGTGTCAGTGAATGATAGGAGGGCTGTAGAAGTGCTGTGGCTTGGACAGAAACCATGTTGTGTATGGATCAGCAGGTTATTTTATAGTAAGTACTTTGTAAGCTGTTGGTGAATGCACTTTTCCAGTATTTTGGAAATGGGAGATAGAATACCTATAGATCAGAAGTTAATTAGCTCAATAGAGTTCCCCCTTTGTGCATAGGAATAATATATTACATTTTCCAGATGTTGGTTCCAGATGTTGGGAGCAAAATATTCTACAGTAGATCTGTTGATAAGAATACTGATGGGGTGTGCAACAGTCTGCAGCTAATTTAAGGTACTGATGGGAGGTTATCTGCAGTGGTGAAGCAAGATTTAAGTTTTGACAATAGTCTTTTTTTGAGGCTTGTATGGATGGGTTGAGAAGAGAAACTGGCTGAGTTATTTGAACAGGGATTTAGGTGATTATAGTAGTGAAAGTCAAGGAGTGAAGATGAGGCAGGATTGATGGTGGTTGTGGAAGTAGAGGAGTTGGAGCTAGGGTTGGGGATTTTTGAGATCAGGGAAGCTATAGAGTGTATGAAATGATTGTCAAAGTCATTGGCTATTTGTAAAGGTGGGGTATCAGAGAGGGGCTGGACTCTTTTTTTGGTACTGGGGTTAAGTAGGGATGAGACGGAGCACCAGAATTTTTTGGATTACATCTATGTTCTTGTTGGAGGTGGGTGTAGTATAATTGTTTCTCTTTTGTTCACTTGCTTTACTTCATTGCGGAATTGTCTGAGTACTAGAAGATTTTCTTCATTTTTATTTTGTTTCAAGTGATCCAAGGCTATGTGCCTATTTCATGAGATTTTCACATACTTTGCTTAGCCAATGAGTAGGACTGTCTTTGATTCTTTTTGTGTGGACAGCAGCAAGGGTGTTAAGTATACTTAGAAAAGTACTGTTGAAATACTGTACTACTTCATATAGAGGGAGATGTTTCAGAGGTAACCAATTTATATTCTTCAGTAGTTCACTGAGATTATCTTGAGAAAAGTTATATTGCAGATGCATTTCAGGGTGAGTTTTTTAGGTAAGTGAGTGGTGGGTCTGAGGGCAAACATGGGTAGGTGATCACTGAGGGTATTGGGCAGTGCGCCTGTAGCGATACAATTAGTAGGATAGTACACAAGAATCCAGTCTATAATGGATTGTTGGGTATAGTCTTTATTGTATCAAGTAGAACAGTTGATTAGTTGAGAAAAAACATGGAGGTTGATACTGTTTGTTGGTATTTGTGATGAGAATGTTTATATTAAACATCCCCTAAAATAATAGTCTCATGGTCAATTGTTTGTGAGATCCAGGATAGTATGTCTTTGAGTATGGCTATATTTTGTCCGCAAAGAATGCATAGTAATATCACACAAATGCGTTTGGTCCTGTTAAGATTTGGAAAGGATATGAGTAAATCTGCATCAGTAAATGTTGGGGTGTTAGTAAAAGGTGTGACATTGAAGTTATCACAGAAAGTAGGGCTACACCCCACCTTTCTTATCGGTTCTTTCTAGCCCTGCTATGCTAAAATTGGGGGGGGGGGTATATTTTCTGAGTCTTTTATGTTAGAATTTAGCCAAATTTCAGTTACGGCTAGGATATCAGGTTTGTACTGGTCGATCTAGGCATGCAAGGGGGCTATTTTGTTGTGTTGGCGTCTAAGGTTTAGGGTCATTATATTTAGATTTGTAGGACATGTTCTTGAGTTTTGGTTAGTGCAAAGACCTGGATTTGGATGGTTGTCTGTGCATTGTTGCAATATGGAAATAAAATAGGAGCATAGTGTATAATGTTTTTTGTAGCAGTAGTTGTTCGGGGTTTTAAGATAAGGTTTGGCATGTGAGGTGGTAAAGATTTTAGGAGTTGAGTAGTGGGTTGGGGTGTAGTGGAATAATTGTGGGGAGATTAGAAACTGCTGGATTGAGATGGGTATGTGGAAGTGGAGATAGCTGATTAGGAATAATTTGTTGGAGTTAGGGCTGGGCTGTTAGCAATGTAGCATATGTGAGGAGTATTAGTAAAGTGGTTAGACAGGATATTAGAAGCATAATTAGTTAATAGGATGTGGTTGTGTGGGCTTGGTGATACTATAGAGGGTAAGTTATTATTTCATAGGGAAATAGCATTAGTAGGTAAGGTTAGATATATGAGTTAGGGGGATTAGGTGGATAGAGGGAGAGGTCAAGCTGTTGATTGGAGTAACAGGGGTAATTACTAAGAGATTCAGATTGAAGTTTTGAAAGTTAGGTGGAGTTCTTTGAATATAAGTTTAAGAATAGTAGAGGTGGTTGGGAATTGGGGGTAGGGTAGGGGGTCATTTGGGTGGAACAGAGTGGGCTGACTCACAGTAGTGGTGGAAGTAAAAGAAAAGCAATCAGAAATAGCTGTAAGATATTTATAGGGATTCTGGCTAACAAAGTTTGCAGATGACTGCAAACTGTGAGCCATTATTGAATCCCCAAAATGATGTGGATATTCTACAAAAGGGCCTTATAGAAACAAATGCTTGGTGCCAGTGCCATGGGCACAAGTTTAATGCCAAGAAATGTATAGTTATCCCCTTTGGGGAAAAAACAGGTACCCACGGATTACCACATAGGTGGCAGTACACTAAACACTGAAAGTGTGGTGAGAGACTTATGGGCACAGGTGGACAGTGGTCTCTCCTTCGATAACCACATCGCTACAACAGTCAGGAAATCCTTTTATGTGGCACACCTCATCACTAAGGGCTTTTCATCCAGAAAAAAGGAGGTCATTGTCCCACTGTACTCATCCTTCATTAGACCCATTATAGAGTACAACGCCCCATTTCATATGTACCTCACAAGACATCTGCAACAGCTGGAAAGTCTACAGAAATACCTCACTTAAAGAATCACAGGCCTAAAGCAGATACCCTATGCTGACTGTCTAAAAAAAACTCCAGCTATACTCTGTGGCATATCGTCTACTCAGAGGCGATCTCTGCTTAACAAACAAGTCCATGTCAAACCCTGAGCTGTTGGACACGCTCAACTTAAAGAAATCCCAATCCCTCAGAGCCACACGCTCCAGGGATCTAAACCTTGTCATCACAATGAACAAAACATGCTGGAGGGATATGTTCCTGACCCAGAGACTCCCCATAGTCTGGAATAGACTGCCCATACATGTCAAGCAGAGTGCCTCCTTGGCCCTCTTCAGAAGGAACCTTGACGATTGAAAGGGAGCTAGGAAATTCACCCCAGGGATCATATAAGTCACCCTGCTAGACAGGGAAGCAGGGAAGTAAATATTGTGGGAAGAAATATCCAGGGAATTGTTATGGCTAGGCTTGTATAGGCCCTAGGGCCAATAGCCTAGTACCAACCTATGTATTTCCAAAATAAGAGAAATCTCTAAATGCTGTCCCTGAATAAGTGATTGTTTTGTTTATTTATTTATTTATTGATAAGTTTCTGTTCTCAAAAATATAAGCCTAGTTAAATGGACCTTTTCCGCTTTTTAACATGAACATAGTAGTAGTCCAAAAGCACGACAACCACAAACCGCACCAAACCACAGATATGCGGAACCTGTCTCCAATAAAGGATGTCCCTTCCAAGATTCCTCTTGTCAGAGGAATAGCTGGTACAAACACTTCCACAGAATGCACTGTTGGATTCTCGGTCCATGAACTTTTAACAAGAATCCAACAGTGCATTTTGTGGAAGTGTTTGTACCAGCTATTCCTTTGACAAGAGGAATCTTGGAAGGGACAGCCTTTATTGGAGACAGGTTCCTCGTATCTGAAGATAGTAGTAGTGATAGACAAATGGTAAAAGTAGGTTTTTAGTGAAATCGTATCTGAAGATAGTAGTAGTGATAGACAAATGGTAAAAGTAGGTTTTTAGTGAAGTGTGTTGTATAGTGTCAAAGAAAATGGTTTTCTAAACAATCTGTGTTACTATGGGGGATGGGGGGGGGGTTCGTCTAGCTGCATGCTTGCCAGAGAACAAGCCAGTACTTTAAATCAATGCTAGCAAAACATTACAAAGTTAAATGCTTCTCTATAAGTCCAGAAGAATAACATATAGTACCCCTACTTTAATTGTGGTGAAAGTCAGCAGGCTATGAGATGTAGTGGTCTTATAATATGCACAGAAACTCTTTTTCTCAGGGTGTTGCTTGGCCAGGTGGAGATAGGAAAGCCACTGCACTTACTTAGAAGACATGAAAATCTTTATGTTATAGGTTGAAGTTTTCCTATGTAGTATTTATTAGGGCAATGGACCTTACTTTAATCATGGTGAAAGTCAGCAGGCTGTGAGATGTAGTGGTCTTATAATATCTAAGGAAATATTTTTCCATGGGGTACTACTTGGCTATGTAGAGATAAAAAAAGCTGTGGCACTTAGAGTACATGCAGTTCTTTATGTTATAGGTTAAAGTTTTCCTTGGGAGTATTTACAGTAGTGGCTATATGTGTATATATATATATATATATATATATATATATATATATATATATATATATATATATATATATATATATATATATATATATATATACTTTGCTTTTTTGATTGTTTAGAGTATATTTGTTTCCTGTTTACATAGTTTTGTTTGTCTGCAGTGATTTTTACTTTAGGTATTTTTATTTGTTTTTTCATTATTTTAGGTTTTGATCCTTTCCAATCAATGTTTTTATGTTCAATTTATGTTCAATGTTCCAATATGTGTGTGTGAGAGAGATATATCTATAGTTTTTGTTTCATATTTGTTTACATGTACATATCTGCATACATAAGCATAAAAACAGGAGTATGATGTTGTGTGTGTATAACTGTATTGTTTAACAAATTAAATGTAGTACTTTCTATAGTACTTTGGCATTCTTTCCTTGACCTCTGAAAACCATTTAGCTGGCTGGTCCCTTCTCCACCTCTGCAGGATGTCGTGCATTTGATGCACCTGTTCTCAGGAGTGGGGAATCCCTGTCAGAGATGACAGGTGATCCCACAACTCCTGCCTAATATCAATGTTTTTCACCCACTCAGAGGCACTAGTGTAATGCTGCAACTTTGGTGGGTACTACTCCTGGATTAGGCAGTGGATGATTTGGGTCTCCTTGACAGACTACAGTTCGGCTTGACTCAGGAGTTTTATTGAATGCCATCTTTTCTAAGTGCCAGTGTAAGAATAGCATGTAGAAGTCTAATGCAGGGGATACTAAACTGTGAACCACACCCCCTGGGGAGTAACATCACTCTGCCATGTAGTAAAAAAATACAGAAATGATAGCAGTTGAAAGGTTTTGTGTGATAGCAGGACATGTAGGCCCATGCAGTGATAATACCTTCTAGTTTTGTTTTCATTAGGTAAATAAATGGACATTTTCTTGGATCATAGCATCATGATAGATTTGTCCCACAAAGTTTCTAATTTCTTTTAAGATATAGTAATATTCTTTGTGATATCACAGTTGACTTACATTTGTTCAAAGGTGTTAACATATGCTGAATTTGATTCCTGTAGCACTTTGTAGATAGGTCATACAACAAGTTCTGGAAAATGTATTAGGAATGCTGCAATTTCATGTTTTGTGATTTTCTTTGTCCTGTGGTAGGTAATTGGCATTTTTGTACACTGTGGTAGGGTCTATGAAAGAGAAGTAATGTAAGGAGAAGTAACAACAGCTAGAAAAAGTTAAATCTAGATTTGTCAGTCTTAGAAATGCATTCATAACATGCACATGCATGGGTATAGCATGCCTGTGTGTGACTGAGGTGCAGTTTGGCTGTCAGGCTCATTTGTGAGCAAAATGTAGATAATTCATGGCAATCTGAATGCATTTACACTTCCAGGAGGGACTGCACATGTGCACTAAAAAGTGATTCCTAGAGCTTAGAGTGGCTGAGCTTAATTTAGAAAAGGTCTTCTTAAATCGGCCCCAACATACGTAGTCTGACCTAAGGACACCATTTTAAGCTTCACTGAGTTCCCTGCTTCTGCAACACTTCTCGGAAAGTGCGAATGAACTAAATTCACTTATAAACAACAGGAAAAGGTAGATCGTGTAATTCACTATAATCTGTTCAACAGTACTCTGCATTTGCTGATAAGACATGACAGTTAATAACATTTTGATGGTTTCTAAATAACATATTCTGGAATGTGTAAATGCCACTCTCAGTGTTATCAGCATGTGCAAAGTAGGTGACTGCTGACAATAATCTGTGCTGATGGGTAAAGAACAGGTACACGCTAAAGGAGAGCTTATTCAAATGCATGACATAATACATAAGCTACTGACTACCACACTCTCAGATAAGGCATATTTATTACTAATGCAGCAGAGGAGTTGAAAACCCATGCACTAATGACAAGAGAAGTAAAAGCACAACTCAGTAGTATTGGTTCTACATGGATATCACCACTCAATGTGTATTTGTATGATTCTTTCAAGACATTTGATACATACATGCCACTGCATTACACAAGGATGTCAGGTGTCACCTTGTCACTTTTGTTACAGTATGTGATTGCAGGTTACAGTATGATGCAACAGCAGAGAACAAGACACAGAAAAAAAATACATTCCTGAGAAAAAGCCCATCTTTATGGATGATCTGAGAACATATGGGAAATGCCTTTATTTGAAAAGGACTGGCCAAAACAGGCAGCAAGAGAGAGAGAGAGAGAGAGAGAGAGCTAAGGGATGGAATCAAATGCTGTAGGAGTAGGGGGACCACACCCTAGCATAGTGCAAGAAATGAGCCAATGACATGGTGCCAGGACTAAAGCAGGGTAGAATGGAACTGCACATAGCAACACTGGTGGTGGCCCTTCCATACTCCACCATTTAAAGCTGAATGAGGAGTACCATTTCTCTATAAGGAGTGAGGGCTTTGATACAGATGAGGATGCTGCAGGAGTTATCCGAACTGCTGTTGACACCAGCACCTTCAGACCCTTACAGCTTTAGCCACACCGTATGGAAATTTATTTTACTACATTATGCTAAAATGTATTTGGCACGACATGTGCACACATCACCCTTACATGTTTCATCATTAGGTGTGCCAGCAACATCAGAAGCAGCATAAAATCAACAGACTATGCATAATACTTCTTATCATCCTGTGTATATGTACAAATTCTGCCTGTTGCGGTCACATATACCACATGTTCACATATTTGTTCACAAGGTCAGCATCAGAACCAAACTCATCATGTGCCTTAACAGCAGACTGATAATGAGAGCAGGATGGTTGTCACCAACGAATCCATAACTCTCATACTCATAACACAGCCTGAGGACAGTTGCACACAATAGCAAACTGTAATGGCAGGGTCCTCTAGAACACATTAGGTGAATAACTCCTTAGGCAGTGACAGAGGCTATAAAACTCAGCAGAATAAGGACATGATATCCCTGGGGGGACTAAACAGCTCAACACCTGTTTCTTGTATACAGTGTGAACCTACTGATGAAGACACTACCCATTCAGAGGTAGCAGTACCTACCGTTATGCCTATACACAGAGTTGCTAGGCCAAGACATGTGTCAAAGTGTACTCCAGAGGCATGCAAGGGCTAGGCTGTCCAATACCAAATGTGCCAGGACCTAGTTCAAGCCCAGGCTGCTGCCACTGAGAGTCAGGCTTAGAGATGGTTAGTACTGCAAGGTAAATGTGAGGAATTTCACAAGAACATGGGAATGGCTGAGTTCAGAGACAATATCACAATTCTCATGTGCATTATGGATGGCACAGTGGTGCAGCGGTGGCATTGTTTCCTCACAGCAAGAGGTTCTCTGATTCGATTCTTGGCTGGAGTACCTTCTGTGCGGAGTCTGCATGTCCTCCCTGCTTGTGTGTGGGTTTCCTCTGGGTGCTCCCATTTTCTCCCACATTTCAAAGACCAGTGTCTGGAGCATTTCTCCCCAGGCCTCTGCTGAAAATTGGTTTCATTCCAAGTCTGACTTTCCCGGTAAACAAAATGTTAAATAAAAAAAATTAATTATGGTTGCACACACAGCACCCTTGTCAGCACCCATACACACACTCAGAAAATGCTTATCAGACACACACTGGAACCCAGTGGATGTAGTCTGGGAACCGTCTGCATAAGTAGAAATCGACTAGGCCACACACACCATGTGCATCTCATGGAGGTGCTGCAAGTATTCAAGAGCATTTCATAAAGAAGAAGGTATTCAGGTCTCATCAGAGTTCCACAACTCCTCTCAGTCAAGATCTGTGACCCGCGGCACAGTTAAGTCAATGGCAAGAGGTTCCCCTGCATTCAGCAGAAATATGCCATCAGAGAAACTCTGCACCAAGCTTATATTCCAACACTTGCTCTCAGTGTATGGAAATATCACCCAAACTTCCCAAGGAGACAAGCTTGTGACACCTTCCAAATGTAACTTACAGTTTGAAACTCTGTAAGAGGAAAACAGTACTCACCCAGCTGTCCATTTACTCACAAAGTAACAACAGCATTTCTTATCTGAATTTCAAAAATGCAAGACAAAGAATATCAGTGGGAGAAAGAAAGAGGGAACCAGTTCTCCTAACATAGCTCTCAACCTCTAATGCAAGAAATCTGGACAAAGCCCAGCATAATGGGGGGAGGGGGACAATGACCCAGAAATAGGGACAGATTTTACATATTTGATCTTTTAAATTTAGCAATGTACTAGAATAACAAAGTCTATGTTGAGATACATTTTCTGAAAGATTTGAAGTCTGAAACTCAAATTTATGTAATTATTTAGTGACTTCAGTCCTGAGATCATCCCAGTGATATGTCAGAAAACCACACATTTTATGAGAAATAGACCAAAAGATGTATGGTAAAAATCTGGACATTCTGCAAAAATCTGAACAGTTGAGAGGCATGTCTCCTAATGCAGGTAGTCTGTGGTCTTTAGCAGTCAACATAGTGTTTTCTGGTCACTCCAGGTAAAAATGACAATATAGCCATAAGCATGTCACAGCACTTGCTTTTCCACACTCAGTCCCTGCCAGTATAACTCTGCCTTTGCCATTTATCCCACAACACTGTACAGATGATGACCGGTACAGTTACTCAATCGGACATAAAGCTAAACATAATTCTTTGCATAACACTATCCCCTTTAGACTGGTTTCACTTCAGTTGTTAGTGACAGAGAAAGGACACACCTGTTACACTAAAAATGGGGCACTTTAAGTGACAAACTTTCTGGCATATTCCTCATTTACATCTCATTTACCTTCATTTGCATATTACATTCTCTCAGACTGGTTCAGACACCTGTGCCCAAGCATATCTGGTACTTCTGAATCATGCCTTTACTATGCCAAGGCACTGCCAACATATCTTCACACTAAGGCCATGCACAGTGCCTATGAATACCACTCCTAGCATTTGAGCGGTAAGAATCAGAAGAGACAGAGTGCTGAATAGAATTAAAAGGGTTAACTGATTGAACGCTGAAGTATCATGAGGATAAATGGAAACTGCATTGAAACCTTTTGTGAAGAAGTAAACTATCTGGAAGCAAATACAACAATGTGATGTTTTTAAATGAATATACTGATGCATTTTAGGGTGGCACGGTGGCATAGCAGATAGCATTGTTGCCTCACAGCAAGAGGTTCCTTGCTTCAGTTCTCAGCTGGGATGCCATCTGTGTAAAATCTGTGTGTCCTCTCTGTGTTTGTGTGGGTTGCCTCCAGGTGTTCCAGTTTTCTCCCACATTCCAAAGACTTGCAGTAGGTGGATTGGACACTCTAAATTGGACATATGTGTGAGTGCACATGTGAGTGTGCTGTGTGGAAGAAAAAACAGGGCAGGGCTAACCGCCTGACAGTGTAAACTGTGGCTCTAAATGATTGTCACTGTTACTTACCTCCCAACCCCATGTGAAAAAATGGGAAACAGGGTTGTGGATGGATGGATGGATGGATACTGATGCATGCAATTCTCCTGTTTCTGAAATGAGAATTAGCAAGTTGACCAAATGGTGTCAGTATGTGAAATTTGGAATGCCAAGCAAGTAAGGGAGAAAACAATTGCCAAGTGGGCACTTGGACAAACTTAATTAAAAAGAGCTCTTGCCATATAAACATGAAAATATCACGCAGAACTAGAGAGACTGCAAAATTTGTCAGTATTAGTAAACATGATTGTTAAAAATTGGTATGTCAAGTGCAAATGTAATGTGCTAATGTATTAATATGATACAGTATCTCTAGTAACTTAAGTGATCATTTTATGTATTAATAAAATGATTGAATGGATTAATTTATGTAATTATGTTTTACTATACTAAGCTGTTAGTACAGTAACAGTTTTAGTGCTATTAGTCTGTGTCTGATTATTCAAGAACTGACTAGCGGGATATACAGTTTAAGTAACAGTGAAAAATAAAATGTCTGTTTTTGCTTGCACTGTAGAGAGCTTGCAAGTGGTCATTTAATATATGACATTTCAATGAGAAAAATGTAAAATGTTAAGAGAAGTGTAAACATATTCTTTGGGGATTTAGCCAAAGGGTACAGTGCTAATTTGTATGTATAAATAATGCAAGGCAATGCATGATTTATTGCTATAGCCAAACAATGCATGCTTTATTGCAATAACCAGCCAATGCATGTTTTATTGCAGTAGTATAGATTTAATACGTTTAAAGGTGTCATGGTGGTTAAAGCCAGTGTACTTTTATTGTAAAGAGCAAATATGCCAATTAAAGAATAACTAGTGATTATCATAAACATGTATTTAATTAATGAAGTCATGCTGACTCACTTTGATAGGCAAACATCAACCCTCAAGCATCAACATCCAAGTTGTATAAAGGGTCACAAATTATGCATTTAGCATGGAGATCTAATTACTGAAACTGATTTGTATCAGATTAATAACATTAATTTCTGTGCAGTAATTTTTTGTATATTGTTCATGCTTGGTCTTTTACAATTAAAATGTCCTGTTACAGCTTGTAGTGTTGAGTACTATAATTTTGTTACTTGTGTTTTGCATTATTTTAGAGATAACTAATATTAAAAAAAAATAGCTGGAACATTTAACCTACTGTTGCATCCACTGTTAGTGACTATAATATGTTGCTATACCATGCATTTCAGATATGGTCATGCCATTCTTCAGTTGACTGTTTTTCATGCACATTCAATCATGAATTTTGTGTGCAACAAGTGCTCTGTGAAAATATACTAAGGGATGGGTATTTCCTACTCACTGTGCTGTTGCAATGGTTTGAGTCTCAGCGCTAACAAATACAGCATTATCATACTGTGAAGTAGCAAGAGGAAATCCTGTTATACTAGATACTGCTGGAAGGACCTATGGTGCACTTTTAGACAGAAATCCTTCTGTAGATTTGCAGAGAATTTCACTAGTAAGGAAAATCTACACTCTAATGCACACAATTCTCAGGAAGGGATCCTGTCATTTGAGAGTGATTATTGTTTTTCTTTACACCTAATTGGTTTGGCCAGTCAGTGAATACATTGCTGATTGCATGCTCTTATCAAAATGCATTGTGAAGCATGAATGTATATAGTCTTGAGCTAAGTTATCATAACTGACCTTGTTTCTGTTTTCTTACTGCTTTCTGAGAAGGGGCTTGCATCTAACTTTTTGGGCCACAATGGACCCTTTATCTCTGAAACCATTTGTTCAAACCACACTGTGGAGAAGACAGCATACAACTGCAAACAAAATCAACTGTAAAATTTCCTAATGGGTCTATATTACTTCGTCGAAACTCAGCTTCAGCAAACAGCTGTTCATCAAACACAAATCGCTGAACATTCACATCAGTGAAGTTTTGCCCAGGGAAGTGAGTTAGTTCATAGGTGTGTACTTGGCTAATGGCCCTGGAGCCTTTACAAGCCTAGCCCATAGAAGTGCCCTGGCATCATGCCACCCAACATTAGTTCCAAGTGCCTCTATCAAGTAGAGCCACTGGACTGATCCTGGGTTGAACTTTCTGTTTCCCATCCACTCATCAAGATTTCTATTGAAGAGGGCCAGTGAGGTGCTCTGCTTGACATGTATGGGGAGTCTATTCCAGAGTATGGGCAGTCTCTGGGTTATGAATCTGTCCCTCCAGCATGTTCTGTTGATTGTAGTAATGAGGTTGAGGTCTGTGGAGCGTGTGGTGCAGAGGGACTGGGATTTCTTTAGATGTAGCATTTCTAACAGAGCTGGGTCAGACATGGCTTTGTAAGTCAAGCAGAGATCGCCTCTTAGTAGACAATTTGAGACAAAGAATAGCTGGAGTTTTTTTGAGTCTGTCTGTGTAGGACATTTGTTTAAGGCCTAGGATCCAATTCATGAGGTACTTTTGTGTCTAGTGAGGTACATGCCAAATGGGGCATTATACTCTATGATTGGTCTAATTAGGGAAGAGTAGAGAGAGATGATGACCTCTTTCTTCCTGGATGCAAAACCCTTGGTAATGAGAAGTGCCACATAGGAGGACTTTCTGACTATAGTAGCAATGTGGTGGTTGAAGGGGAGTTTGCTGTCAACCTGTGTCCCCAGATCTCTTAACATTTTCAGTGTTCAGTGGGGTTCCATCGATGTGGTAATTAGTGGGAACTGAGTTTTTCCCAAAGTGGATGACGACGCATTTTTTGGCAGTAAGCTTAAGGCCATGGTTTTGACACCAGTCATTGGTCTCAGTGATGCCATTCTGTAGGATGTCTGCATCGCTTGGGGAGTTAATAATGGCTCCCAGCTTGCAGTCGTCAGTGAACTTGGTCAGCCAGAGTCCATCCGTGTTGGCCTGGACTTCTGAGAAGTAAATGCCAAACAGGAGAAGACCCAGGACCGATCCCTGTGGGACTCCACTCATGACTGGTCGGCAGTCTGCCTTGGAGTCCGCTACTTTCACACTGTGGGTTCTATCTGTGAGCCAGTTTGTAACCCATCTAATGATATAGGGGTTGATGCCTAG
Source organism: Protopterus annectens (assembly GCF_019279795.1). Classification (NCBI taxonomy): domain Eukaryota; kingdom Metazoa; phylum Chordata; order Ceratodontiformes; family Protopteridae; genus Protopterus; species Protopterus annectens. The sequence continues at coordinate 942,154,062 of NC_056732.1, forward strand.
TTTGGTGAGTTTATCAATAATTCCTGAGTGAGGGATGGTATCAAAGGCCTTGGCCAGATCAAGGTAGGCTGTATGAACTGCCTTACCCTCATCCACAGCTCTGGTGACTGACTCAAAGTCGTCAACCAGGTTGAGGAGGCATGATCTACCTTTCACAAAACCAAATTGCATGGGATCTAGAGTTTAGAGATTCCCTATACCCTTGTTAATTAAGTCCATGATGATGCTCCTTAGCCTTACATATCAGACTTGTCAGGCTAATGGGGTGATAATTCCCAGAGTCTGTAGACAATCCCCCTTTATGGAGAGGGATGACTGTAGCAGTGCGCCATTTGTTAGGGACAAAGCCTGAGGTGAGGTTGTGAGTGAACAAGGCACACAGATGTGGTGCCAGTTCACTTTGTAGTTCATGTAGAACACAGCCAGGGATATTGCTCGGTCCCATGGAAGCTGTATTCTTGGCCTTTCACAGTGCAGCTTTAACCTGTGCTGCATTAATGCCGGGTGTCTGGCATTCTTCTGGTATTGTGAATGGTCCTTTGGGGGGAGGGGGTGGTAAAGTTGACACTGAATCTGTCGGCCAGTATGTTGGCAATATCGGTTGGCTCAGTATAGGAGTTACCATTGTGCAGTAACTTAGCGCAGATGTGGGTATTGCCATGGTGATTCTTGATATAACTATAGAAGGCTTTGTGGTTGTTTTTAGTGTCTGCCACAGTTCTGCCTTCATAGCTGGCATTAGAGGTTTTGAAGAGGGATCTTAACTTTTTGTTGAGGCTAATAAGGTATTTTTCCCATCTTGGGACTTCACCTTTTTCTGCAACAGTTTCTTCCTTCTGTTGTAGAGTTGATTAATGGCAGGGGACACCACATCGGCTTCCTTTTTTTTTTTGGAGGAGAGTGTCTTGGTTCTGTTGGGTATGGCTAGTTCCATGCATTTATGTATGTGTTCGTACAGTGCATTGGTGTATGATTTTACAGTCATGCATCTATTTTCCATTGGTATGGCTGCCGTGAAGTTAGCCACCTCTTTTTTAGGAGCCCAAAGTCAGCTTTGGAGAAGTTTTTCATGGGGGTTACCTTTGCCTTTGCGAGATGTGGATTTCCATGGTGATTAGTTTGTGGTCAGATCTAACCAGGGAGGAATTGACTATTGGTGTAGAGCAACAGTTGCCCATGTTAGTAATAACCAGGTCAAGGATGTTGCTTCCTCTAGTGGGGGAACGAATGAGCTGGTCCAGGGCATTAGAACTGAGTAATTCCAGGAAGTGTTGGGCCAGTGTATTGCTGCATGAATAGTTTTCCCAGTTGATGGAGGGGTAATTGAAGTCACCTAGTATGAGAGTGTTGGGTTGGACCCTAATAGTTTCCAGGGTGCTTAGGAATGTGGAGTGAGAGTCTTGGGACATGGTTGGGGCCAATATATGGAAATTTGCCCTTTTCTCCACTGTACTGCAGTCTCAGAGTTGGTGTATAGATATATATATATATATATATATATATATATATATGTGTGTGTGTGTGTGTGTGTGTGTGTGTGTGTGTGTGTATATATATATATATATATATATATATATATTTATTTATGGGTTTGTACGGTGGGCATAGCCCTCCACTTTGGTGGGTTTGATATACTGCAGTGTATGTTATGCTCAGTATGTAGTAACTAACTCACTTCCCTGGGAAGCACGTTCGCTGATGTGAATGTTCATTAAAACCAAACTTCAGAGAACGGCCATTCATTGAAGTAATATAGACCCCTCCTAACAGTAGCAGAAAGTGGGCACAATTAATTTCTCTGCATCTCATTTTCCTTTGGCTTTGCCTTTCCTGTGAAATTAATTCACTGTTTGTCTTCAGCAAGGAGCTAGATAATACATGCCCACATTTTACTGCCAGCATGGACAACTACAATAATGTTTGTTGAGGACTACTGCAGTGTAAGTTTTACAAGAACCAATGAAGATTGTCTTAAGAATGAATTATAAATAGCCTGTAAGACAAGACAGGACTCATTACCATCAATATTGGTCTGTCTAGGTGGATAGCTTATTTCAGTGGTGGGTGACTCTATTTGTCTTGAAGGAGGTTATGGTCATAGTCTCCTGCTAAAGTCAGTCATAAATCCTTTAATCTAGGGAAATTACAAGGCCATCATATATTTTGTTTTGTACAGTAAGAAAATTGTTTTCATCCAACAGAAGTGATGCCTCTCACCTCATGAAATGCTGTATCCATGTTTTTCTGGTTTAAGGAAATACTATATTTCAGAAACAGTCCTGCTGTGTGTGATGTCAGCTTTTCACAAAAAAATAGGTAAAACGACTTATTTCTTTATAGTAACCTCTGCTATGTTTGACAACCACATTAGATAAATTAGACCACACAACCTTATATGACCACTAGGAAACGAGGCATAGGATAGCTGCCAAGATTATTGCTTCATTTAAATCTTGTTTTTTAGTTAGTCTCCTAGGAAGTATTAGAAATTAAGTCCTTAGATCATTCAGTTTGGCTGATAGGCTGCATAGAGGTCAGTATTTGTGATTCTGCAACATAATATCAACATGTGTCTGGGAAGCATCATAAAAAGACAGGTGATGAAATATCACTACACATATGCTAATGATATGCAACAGCATCTTACTTTTTGGTGTGCAACAGCTGAAATCTTCTTTCCATTAGAGTCCTCTTTCTGATGATTTCAACTGGACTTTTGCTAAGTAGTCAAGAGCCAAAATTGGCTAAAATAGATGTTGTTGTATAGCCCACCACTCAAGGCTTAAATGTTCTTTATGCTAAACATAACAGTAGGCTGGATGTTAAGGAGCTGAATCTGTTTTCCTTGATTCACTGTCTCCAATTAGTGCTGCACAGGTAGCTTGCACTAAAACACCAGGCTGTCAGCTGTTTTCGTATCATCGCTTTTCCACCTCCAGAAAAATGCCATAGTAACTTATCCAATACCAGTCACAGATTTAATGACAGTGGTCCAGTCATTTTTCTCTTTGATAGCTGTCCAAGTAGAATCATCTTTAGTCAGTGTTGCCTACCTGAATTTTTCTGCATCTTATACAAAATCCAGTGGCTAAGGTACTTACTGGATCTCCCCATAATGTTCATATAAATCCAGCTTTACAATCATTGCAGTACTTGTTACTTCAGGTCAGGGAAAAATAATCAAGTTATGTTATTTACATACTGTTTAAAGGCATATAGTAAGAGACCATCAACATGTCTAGGAACCTGAGATGTTTGCAGGTGGATGCTGGATATTTTAAAACTTAGCATGGCATTTGTTCATTTTAAGGCCTTTTCAGCAGCATCTGTTCTTTCAGATTCTTTTCCTAATTGGATAAATCTGCCTTTAATAACGAGCAAAACTTTTCTGTACAGGAAAGCTTTTAAGGACTAATGCATTTTTTAAATAATTTTTGTTTTTACTATTTGCTTATTTATTTGGTGCTTATTTTTAACAATTAAATACCTTGACACTGAACTGTCTTCAGAACAAAAGATAACTTTTGACTGATTGATAGATTGAGTTGACTGAGTAACACATTTATAGATGGACCAACAACTTGCAACCTGAACGAAACACAGTTTTTAACTTTTTAATGAATGCAATCATGAATGAATTGTATGATTTCTGCATGTATTTTAATACTTTAATATTGTGGATGTCTGTTTAAATAGCACAATGAATGTATAAAAGGAAGTGATGTTAATGAATTACAAACTCTGATGAAGTCCCGGTTTGTTTTGTAAGTAGGGGACGGAAGTGCTAATTTTGTTTAATTTGAATTATAAGTTCAGCATTCGTCTTTTCCTGGTATTCCTGATAAGTATAGGAATGTTTTGCTAAAAAAACATACTGTTGTTCTGGAAATACAGGTACAGCTTGCATCAGCACAAGGTGGTGTTTTAGTTTTACATTTATAGGTGGCTTTCCGTCCGGATTCATGTCATGTCATCAAAGGTAATTTCATCGAATTTAAAAAAAAAAAATAATAATTCACCAAAATCACCTTCGACGAACAACTTAACAGTTTTCTTTTCTGCAGGGGGGCAAGCCCTCCCTGCACCTTCACCATCCCCATACCAACTCTGAGGTCACTCAACGGTGGAAAAAGAAGCAAACTCCATTGTCTGTGAAAGTAATACTAGCAAACAGTACCCACTGATATTGTGTTTGCCAAAATTGTGTTCAATGGCATGATGAGCTCCCTTTCCATTTACCACCATATTGGACAGTTACATAATGAACAACTAAAAATGTTATGAAGAAGGTTGCATATTTTGCTAATTTACATAGTACCAAGGTTATAAATGGGGTGCTGTGCAGAGTAACAATTGTGTATACATAAGAAATACCAGCTATATTTGAGGCTCAAAACTGTAACAAAATATGCCTGAGTGGCAGCTGTCATAACTCGCTTCTGCTTTAATTAATGAATGAATTATTGAATTAATGAATGAATGAACGAATGAATAAATGAATGAATGAATGAATTAATTAATTAAGCAACCAATCAATGGATTTATTTATTTATGTCTTTTTTATTGGCATTTCATTATTGGGAAAGTCCACATGGGTAGGAGGCCATTTTCAACAGATACCCGGTGAGAAAAGCTCCAAAGTATTATAAAACATTTTAAGAACAATAATTTTACAGTTTTTAAAAATATTACAAAAAACATCTACAGTTTAAATAATTATACCAAATTAGACATAACATGAAAACATTGGTTAAGAATAGATATGAGTTATATGATAATGATTTAATAGTTAGAGAAATGTTAGTCAGTTTGTAGAGAAATTAAAAGTAAGTTGGTATACTCCAAACAGGAATTGCAATACTAAGGTAGAGAAAAGCAGGCATGTGGTATGTTTAGAGGGAAATCCAGGGGAGAGAAATTGATAGAAGTAAGGAAGTAAGTGAAAAGGAACAGTAAAGAGATGTACGGTAGGAATAGGTATTTGTTCACATTTAGGGACATAGTATATCCTAGTGTTGAGCAAGAACAGAGCCAGCTCTTGGCTAGAAATCTTTCAGAATGGTTTTGAAGGGTGGGAGGTAGGGTACTAACCTGATGGATACAGACAAGGAGTTCCAGGCATTAGCAGCATGGCACGAGTACAGAAAATGTCTAGCAGATTTGATAGGTTTGTGGACAGACAGGAGTTTTTGGTCACTGGATCATAATGACCAACTTGGAATCTAGTTGTGTAGACTTTCATTTAGAGCTGGACAAGAAGATGGATTCTGGATAATTTTATAGGAAGCTGTCTCTATATTAGCCAACGGGATAGTTCTAACCGATTTCAGCTTTTTAGTGCTATACAGTGATGGGTTCTGAAAGGGGTACTTGCTGCAAATTTAGCAACTTTGTTATAATATTGTTCAAGTTTTATTTTTGTTATGCCTGAAGGTTAGTAAGGATGAGAGCACCATAAGGGAGGAGATGAGTAGTAGCAAGTGGAGCTTCATTTGTGTTGGTGAGAAAGTTTTTAGCATTATAAAGCATCTGTAATTTTTGATGAGTTTTTCTTATGTAATTTTGTATATGCACATGACAGACCATCTCTACCCTGGGGCAGTAACTATGGAGTCTCATTCCTCACCACTGTCTTCAGCAAGAGAGCATCACTAAAAGTAGGGATAGAAATACACAATTTCCCCTATGAGTACACTGGGAGCAGGTTCCAAACCTGTGACTGGACTATATGCTTCATTTCAGGTCCCAAGTGAGTCACCACACCAATCATTGCAGTACACTGTGTCCTAGTTCTAGGTATCTGGCACACTTGCTCTTAAATGTCTGATATTCATACACACACACACACACACACACACACACACTTGGTAAAGTTGGACACAGATTTACCTGCTGTGTTTCTTTGCCCAAATTACAAGGTAATGTCTGCCACCAGTAAAATACACAATACCCTTCAAAATGGGTGTTCAATTATATTGGATAAAATAGATATTAAAACAAATCATAGCATGTAACCCTAGCAGTAAGGCTTTTCAGAGTGGCGCTGATGTTATCACAGTAAGCATAAACACTCTCAAGTTATTAAAAATATTAACTAAAATAACCAGCCACAATGAGAGGTAGTAAAATATTTAATAATAAATAAAATGATTTAAGACATGTAAATACTGAATAACTGATTCTGATTCAATAAACATCAGAGTTTCACACGCAGGAAATATGAAAATAATACTGTAGGATAGATCTCGCATTATTTTAGAAAAGTTCTGACTATCTAGCTGTAGTTCCCTGACTATTTTAACATGCAACTCAGCAAGGCAAGACTATATTCTTACTTCTGCAAGGTAAGATGAGAAATTATGTTAACATTCCAGGCTGTCTGTCTTCAGTGTGACTGGAACAACTATTCTTCCAGAAACAACTGGAATACTACTGCTGAACAGTTCTAGAAAACAACTACTGAAATTGAACAACTGACACAGAACCTACTTGTTATAGTAGATCCTTTCCAAAGGTAACATGAAGCTGCAATGAGAATTCTTCTTTCATGTCAGACTTTGAAAAGTAAACAAACAGCTGCAGTGAATATTCTATTTTTCCAGCTTTGGCACACTAGGTCAGCTGACCTTGGCACAACATGCATTCAGAATTCTCTTTACAAAGAACATGTACATTTGGTCAGCCAGAAGAATACTGTTTGACATTCAAACATCTTACATAAATCAGAGTGATCATCAAAAAACATAAACTTATCTACAAAATTATAGCCAGTCTTGCTGGCATATGTAACACTGGATAATGTGCAATTATTTGCAAACCTTCAGCAAGTCATGCTAGCACAGATAATGTCTAATATCCTCACAATGCAGATCAAATTTAAGATTATCATCTGTTATGATTTGCTATGAGAAGTGACTTCAGTGGTTGTATTATCAAGAGAGAGAGAGAGAGGACATTACAATTTGTTTTTCTCATGGGAGGAGGATTTGGGGAAAAAGTAGTACTTTTTTACTGGGGCTGAGTTGGCTTAGCTTGAACTGTGAGTTGCAAAGCCATGTTTCAGTTGCTGTTAATGCTTCCTGAGTAATATTTTGGAGGTGTGCCATATTGTCTGATTTACAAATGAGTATGAGGCCATCTGTCAGGGAGGCCTGTTGTGTGGATATGTGGAGGGTGTTGGTGAGAATGTTAAAGAGGAGGGGACCAAGGATAGAACCTTGTGGTACACTGGTGGTGAATGAAAGTTATGGAGAGAAAGTGAAGTGCCATTTTACTGACTAATACCTATTGGATAGGTAACTTTTGAACCATAGAAAGGGGATCTGAGAGAGACCTAATTAGGGCATTTGAAGTAGAGGTTTGATGCGAAAAACTTTGTCAAAGACTTTAGACAAGTCTAGAAATAAGGAGGAGACTAGTTTAGTTTGTATGGCTTGAGTTTAAAAGTAGTTCTATACAGGCTGCGGGCACAGGTTTGAAGAAGAAAGGAGATATGATGATATGTGGCTGCTGGGCAGGTTTAGGATTAGATGTTGGGGAATCCTAGGTTAGAGATGCTATACTGTCTATGAAATAGTTAAATTGTATTGCAGTTTTGTGTGATGAGTTATTGGGAAAGGGGTCAGGGCTGAATTTATGGCAGGGATGCAGGATTTCTTTAATGGCGGTTCAGAACCTTTTAGGGTTGGCTTTACTATTATTCTGAAAGTCATTGTAGTACAGTTTTTTGCCTTCATTAATTTGCTTAGTATGATTGTGAAGTATTCTGATGTTTTCAAGATATTGTGATGTTTTATATTTTTGCCATTTATTCCATGCTTTTTCTCTATCCTGCATTAGTATTCTACTTTTTTGGATAGCCTGATTGTATTATTTATCTTCAGTCTCTTCCTTTTAGGAGGTGCAAGGGTATTTAGGCTATTCAGGAAAGTTTATGGAATTTATTTACAACATAATTTATGGGGAGAATTTTAGGACATTCCTGCTAATAGATGGTATGGTAGTAATGAATATTTCTGTGTTAAACCTGAAAGGTTGCATGCAGTTTTATAAACATACTGTTTAAGTAAATGTGTGAGATGTCTGGTTGTGTTGATTGTATGAGTGATCACTGTCTGTGACAGTCAGACGTTGTACCTGAGGGTAGTCTATTTGCTAAGGTCTGATACTAGGATCCAGTCTAATAGGAAATTTGATGTCTTGCTATTATGTGTGGGGCCATTAATTAGTTGTGTGAAACCAAATAAGTTCATACTAGACATATGGGAGTTAGAGTTTATGTCCATGTTCCCTGGACCTGACAATGCATGCCTCTACTCCATGGATAGCCGCCGGTGTATGTTTCTATCTTTACAGATCACTAAATTGCAGAGGCCTTCTGCATGAGTCTAGGGGTAGTGCTAGTGTGGCACAGCATTGTGGCAAACACTACTGCCTGCACAATGCTGAATATGCATATAATGAATCAGAATATTACAGTTTTGAGGAAAGAAACATTATGACATCATACTTGCCTCTATGAAATGTGATTGGTCATGTTGTTGCTTACATGGGAGACTAACCTTCTGTATAGTTTTAGCTCAGTAATACTGTATTATATCCACGATGATATCTGGTAGTGAAAGGACTGAATTTCTACATTAATATTTGCATTCGTTTTTGAGGTCACAGAAAAGGCTGATGCAGAATGTGACGCTTGCTAAAAGAGCGTGTTGCATTGGAAACAGTAGTGTTAATCCAGGCAGATGAATATGAACTGAAATATTAAACATGCTTGTTTGAATATATCCTTCTCTTGTCTCAGAAGAAATACATTTAAGATGTCAAAAGTATTTAAAATTATCTTCAATAAATGCCACAGTCATTCCAAGATGAAAAAGTCATGTCCCAGTGAAAATAGCTAAATAGGGCTTCCTTGAGATTAAGTGTCTGATGCCGCGTATACTATTTTCCTGATAGGATTTTATATGTTCTAAAAAATACTTGCTGTTGGTATTAAATGATTAATCCTCCTGCTAGAAGATTATACAGCCTAAAATTCTCTGTGAAATGCAACAAATCCAGATTAAGTGTTCACAATTTTGGAAATGGCAATTGTTAGGAAATGGGTAAAGCTGACAGCCTGTAATATAAAGGCACTCTGTTCTGTCCCAGCTATAAGCTCACACAAAAATTAAAAAATAACATTATAAGCATGAGCTTACTATTTAGTCTGAATGGACTGTCTTTTGCATGACCTCACAAGTGGTCTGAATTAAAGTCCTTTTAAATCAGTAAGAGTGACCTGGTGTCCTGATTGCTCGACAAGTGGTAGAAGAATTATAAACAATATACACACACACACACACACACACACACATATATATATATATATATATATATATATATATATATATATAATATATATATATATATATATGTGTGTGTGTAAGTGTGTGTGTATGCAGTTGGATTATTTTTTAAGATGCATTCTGAATCCATCAAAATTATGTTGTATGTGTATATCTTATTAGAGGATTTTCAGTGATCAAGAAAATGCATTTTATTATGCACTGCTGTATATGAAAGACAGCAAGGTATTACTTTCTGAATTTGAGAAGATAAATTATTTAGCACTTTTCTGATATGTGAAAGGTGCTTAAATTGTTAAGCACTTCTCAGTGTTGTTAAGCTCTTGTCTTATGGTAGACCATAATAGTAAGTAAAAGTAATGTCTTTCGGCTTTTCCCAGTTAGGGGTCGCCACAGCGGAACTCCAGTCCGCTAATGATTGGCAGTGGATTTTTACTGTGCCGAGTTGCCAGCCCGACGCCCAACCTTCAAGGAAGGCACACCCATTCATGCTCAGACCTACCTGCATGTCTTTAATGTCACTCAACCATGGGGAGGACATGCAGACTCCACACTGAAGGCGCTCCGGCCGAGAATCAAACGGGAGAACCTCTTACTGTGAGGCAACAATGCTAACCGCTGCACCACTGCGGCTCTTCTATGCTAGACCATAATTGTGGACATAATGTAGCAGTGTGCAAACATTTTCACAGCTTGAAAAGTGTTATGCAGTTTACTGTCATAATAAAAAATTTATACTGTATACTGAAGTGTAGACCCAAAAAGAAAAATGCCAGCACCAAGGAAGATCCAAAATCAGTTTATTGGTGACTGAAACTAGACCGGTTTCAGCAGCAAGGCTTTCATCAGTAGCGCAGTAAGCAGAAAAAATTCTGCATGAGCTTATATAATATTAATTAGTGGATATTTATGACATCACTTCCTGAAATAAATAAAGTCAAAGCAAACAGCATAGATAAAGTATTGGTTAAAAGTAAACATTTGCAAAACTTTTTCTTTGTTACAAAAATAACAATACAGCTGGTATATCCAAATGTGTAGACATAATGGATAAAATACATAAATAATGTATACATACCCAAATATGAACCTGAAACAAAAATCAGGATATTAAATGTCTATTATTAGATACCAACCACAAAATTGTTACGTAGAGCTGGGATGCAAGAACATAAGCTATACAACTAAATAAAGTAAGATGCACATAAACCCTGTAAATGGAAAAATTGTAAATCATAATTTGTCATGTTAATCATAATTTGTCATTTAATCCCGGGGGAAAAGCCCCCCAAGTTTGATAATCCACCTCTTTTCTTTGGCATTTAATATGTCATGCCAACCTGTTTTGAAGGATCGATTACCTGTGATATGATCAATGATGGTAAAGGTAAATTTGGCCGTAGGATGTTTAGTGGAATGTCTGTATAGTGCGTTGGTTAGTCTCTTATTTCTGATGTCCCCAAGATGTTCAGAGATCCTAACCCGAAATTGTCTAGAAGTTTGGCCGATGTAGAATGCTTGACATGTACATGTGGCAAGATAAATGATCCAGTCTGAACTGCAATTGCCAAAAAATTGTATATTGTGTAGTTGTCCAGAATTCCTACTAGTGAATGTGCTAGTTTTAAAAATGTAGTTGCAAAAACTGCAGTGTCCACATGGGTAAATGCCTACAAGTTTATCCCCAGTTATTGTCCTTTGAGTAAGGGTATCACTAGTGACCCTGTTTTTTTTATAGTGTGAAAATACAGATCCTAAGGTTTTGCCTTTCCTGTAGGAAAAATAACATTTTTCTCCAAGATAATCTTCCAACAGGGGATGTGAGTTCAATATATTCCAATGAGTGTTGATTATATTAACTAAATTGGCACTGTTCCTGCCATAAGTAGTAACAAATCTACATATATCAGATTCCTTATTGTCAGATTTAGTATTGTATTGGAGAAGAGAATCTCTGGATTTAACATGGCTGAGTTGGACTGCTGACTCAATAGTGTGTGCCGGATAACCTCTGGATAAAAATCTCTTGGTTAAATCAATTTGATGATTATTAAGATCATCCACTGATGAACAAATCCTCTTCATTCGCAAGAATTGTGATTTGGGTATGTTTCTGATGATATGTTTAGGATGAAAACTGTCAGCATGCAGAAGAGTGTTATATTGTGGGAATTTCCTGTGGACAGATGTTCTAAGGGTATTGTCTTCCTGTTGTGTTAAGTGAACGTCCAAAAAATTAATTTCGTTCAGATTGTATTCCGCAGTAAATTCAATGCCCCAGAAATTCCCATTTAGGTGTTGAATAAATTCATGGAGGTATTCCTCACCTCCTTTCCACACAAGCCAACAGTCATCCAGGTATCTTCTCCATATATCAATCTCCGGTAGGTAAATATTATGCATAGGGTCATATATAATCATATCTTCAATGTAGCCCATAAAAAGATCAGCATAAATGGGTGCGAAGGATGCACCCATAGCCGTGCCCTGTAGTTGCCAGTAGCAGTTTTGTTGAAAATAAAAGACATTTTTAGTGAGAATGTGTTCCACCATACAAAGCAATAAAGTATTCATCCCTGGGGGGTATAAATTAGTTTTATCCAGCCAATATTCAAGGGCTTTAAGACCCGCCCAATGAGGGATGCTGGTGTAAAGGGAAGAAACATCAAGAGTGCACATGAGCCATTCTGGATCCAGTTGAGACTCTAAGACAATCTGTAAAAATTCCGTCGTGTCCTTGATCCTTGCTCTGACACATGTTAATAAAGGTTTCAGTTTCTCAGTTAGAAAGACAGATAAGGGTTCGGTAAGTGACCCAATGCCGGAAACAATGGGTCTGCCTGGTGGCTGATGAATGGACTTATGAATCTTAGGAAGTAAATAAAGTTGTTGTTTAGCAGGATCCTTAACTATCAAATGATTTTTAGTTTTTTCAGAGATAATCCCAGATTCCACTGCTTGTTCCAAGAACTCATTGATTTCCAAAGCAAAACCAGGTGTGGGATCAATCTCCATTTTCAGATAATGATGATGGTTTGATAGTTGTCTAAGACCCTCATTCACATAGTAGTCTGTGTCCATTACCACCACTGCTCCCCCTTTGTCAGCAGAAATGATCACAATATCTGTATTATTTCTGAGTTGTGTAAGTGCCAATTGTTCCTTCCTAGACATATTATGCTTGATGGTGTCAACAGAACCCAAATTAAAGTGTATGTCCTTGATAACTGCCTGTTGGAAGATAGCAACATGTTTATCCATAGGGGGGTTAAATGTAGATTTATGGAATCTAAAATCAGATGATCTTTGAGCATTATCAGTTTGATCCTGTTGTTTGAAAAATGGTTTCAAGTTAATTTTTCTGCAAAAATCAATAGTGTCAGAAACCAAGATACTTTCATCAATAAAAAAACCAGGGATAAAACCAAGGCCTTTATTGAGTAGGGAATATTGATCATCAGTCAAAATATGTTTAGAAATGTTTAAAACATTAGTACATTGGTTGTTCACTTCACTATCGACATAAACAGCTCTTCTAAGTTTGTGACCCCTGTGTTTCCTACCTGCCCTGTGTTTTTTACCCCTAAAGGGACCTCAGTTTTTCTACCCCTTTTGGCATTTGGGGAATCACCAGTATTGGGTGGCTCCGTATCTGTGGTTGAGGATTCATCACCTGAGGTAATATAACTAGGCCCAGTCTTTTTTAAAATGGACCTTGGTCTCTTTCTACGTATGAAGGAGACATTTTTTGTACCATGAGCAAACCTTACACCCTTTTGTGATTCAAATTGTTTGCCCTTATCATAGTCATCCTTATAACGGGCGAATTTATGCAGATGTTCTTCATCCCACATTGCTGCAGTCCTAACACTTGGGTAGTCCGCTGTCCCAGTTGGCCCGAATACCAAAGTATAAGGCTGACGTCGGTCAGGGTGCATTAGTCTGACGTCAGGACGTCAGGGTACAAATGCGCATGACCGACGTCATATCCTCAGTCTTTTTTGCCGCATGGTCCGATGCAGAAGCAGTTTTGCAAGTGCAGGTTGGCGTTCTGAGATTTTCCGAAGTCGGAGTTTCAGACCGAATCCAAGTTGGCTAAGTACCCCGTTGGGGAATATTTTGGTTTTTTCTTGCCTCAGTATTTTACCGGATGTCAGAAAAAGTGAATAACTGTATTTCTTGTGGGAAACAGATACCTCATAGGGATTACCATACCTTGTGTATACCTTGCTTAGGGCCTGAGCACGACGTTGTTGGCTGTCGCTCTTGTGCTAGATTTAACAAACGCATGATAAAGAGAAGATTAGATTGTGCCAGGTTAGTTTTGGGAAGCGGTGTAATTATAAAATGCCGCCGGATGCTCCGGCCGCTTCAAAAAAGCGCAAGGACAAAACAGCAAAGCCTAGGCTGGAAGAACCGTCCGTACCGGACGTCTGTTCTTTAGAGGGCTCGGTGGGGCCAGAGGTTCAGCCAGAAATTTCTTTGGAATCCCAGGGAGAGACTTTATTACTACAAGTTGTGACCTCTCAGGAGGTAGGCCAGGCGGAAGGGGCTTCTCAGGTAGCTGTTCTTCCCTCCCTTCCTAAGGTGGTTAGGCCCTCCCCTGCTGTTTCCAAGGCTTCTCCCAGGGGCAGGTCAGGTTTGGTTTCAGGTGTTACCCCTAGTTCTTCAGGGTCTGTACCTAAGAAGCATATGCTTAAGATGGCAGAAGATTTGATTACAATGATTAGAGGTTCTATGCCCTCCTGATAAGAGGCCTAGGGTGGAACCTGAGCTTGGGAGTTTTGAGCAGTGTTCGGATGCTTCTGAGTCTTCGGCTGAAGACTTGCAGGAGTATTCCCCTTACTCTGATTCTGATGTGGATGATTCTACTCCTTCTGCTTTTCCTCCTGAGGATTTTTCATTTTCAGAGACTCTTCATTCCATGAGGGAGCATTTTAAATGGGAAGGTCAGGATTTCTCTGATTCCAGGAAAAGGCTTAGGGAATTTTTGTTTCTACCCCAGCATAGGCCTTTAGCTATACCTCCTGTTCTAGATGTGGTCGAGGATGTTTTTGCAGAGGCTTCTCTGAACTCTGATTCTTTGCCTCCTGCTCCAGTTAAACCGGATAGATATTATAGGGTGCCTGAAGCACATAAGTATCTTTTTAAGAGTCCTAGGGCAGACCCAGAAACTGTTTCACAGGGGCCTAAAGGTGTTAAGGCTTCTGTTGTTAAAAATCCTGTTCCTCCGGATAAAGAGGCAAGGGCTTTGGATAGATGGGGAAAGAAAGTGTATACTTCTTCCACTTTGGCCATGAGAGCTTTGAATTGCCAGTTTCACATGTTGAAATATCAAAATTATCTCCTTTCACAATTAAAGTCTAAGGTAGATGCTTTGGCGGAAGGTATTGAGTGTAAAGAGTTGCAGGATTTAGTTCATGTTTCTGAACAGGTGGGTAAGCATTCTTTGCAATGTGGTTTTGATGCTGTGCAGGCCTCTTCGAGGGTGGCTGCCACTGGTTCGGTTTTTCGCAGGCACGCCTGGCTGAGGGATCAGAATTTAGCTGAGCATGTGAAGACAAGGATTTTAGATGCTCCTTTACAATCTGATGTGTTGTTTGGGTCGCCTGTGGAAGCAGTTCTAAAGAAAATGGAAGACAAGGCTAAGTCTATGCAGACTGTTAAAGATTTTTTGCAGGTTCAGCCTCCGAAGTTTAGTAGAAATTGGCCTACCAAGGGGTGGACATATCCTGCTTATGATTCCCAGTCTAGGGGTAGGTCTAGACGTGGTAGGGGCAGAGCTCAAGGTTCTTTTAGGCCTAGAACAGGGAGTTCACCTGCTCAGTCTTCTGGTGAGGGCAGGGGTCAGTCCTTTTGTAAACAGACCCAATGACCTGCCTTTTCAGCTGCCAGAATCTTCTCGTCTGGCAGCACCTTTGGGAGGAAGGTTGGCACTCTTCAAAGAAAACTGGAGTTTAATTACCCAAGACAGATGGGTATTGGATATCATTCACCACGGTTACAGGTTTTATTTCCATACCTTGCCTCCTTTCAAAGGCATGCCAGACATTCCTCCTCAACAAAGGAAAGAGGCTCACAGGCAAATTTCTCTGTTGCTCCAAATAGGGGCCATTCAGCCGGTTCCTGTGCCAGAAAGGGGCCTAGGATTTTATTCTCGCCTGTTCCTAGTACCAAAAAAGGGGAACACGTGGAGACCAATTTTGGATCTGTCTATCCTCAACACTTATCTGGACATTCCCAAGTTCAAAATGTTGACGTTACAACAGCTTTTACCTATGCTGGGCAAAGATCACTGGATGGTAACTTTGGATCTCAAGGAAGCTTACCTTCATGTTCCTATCAGACTAATTTGCAGGAAGTATCTGCGTTTTCGAGCTGGGAATTCTCATTATCAGTTCTCTGCATTGCCCTTTGGCTTATCTACTGCGCCCAGGGTATTCACAAAGGTTCTGGCTCCAGTGATAGCTTTCTTCAGGCTAAAAGGAATACAAATCTATCCTTATTTGGACGACTGCCTGCTTCTGGCTCAAGGAAAGGACGTGCTTCTTCAGCATTTGGAATATGTGATAGCAGTGCTAAGATGCCTAGGGTATTCTGTGAACGAAATAAAGTCCAGTCTAGTACCCTCTCAAGACATGTGCTTTCTGGGCGTGAGACTGAATACAGCATCCCAGATGGCCTTTTAACCCCGGACAAACAAAAGAATCTTTCTCTTTACTTCCATCAACTATCTCATCAGTCCGGGCTGACTGCAAGGACAGTCCTTCAAGCCTTAGGGTTCATGGCATCTTGTATTCTGGTACTTCCCAATGCCAAACTGCATATGAGGAAGCTACAATGGTATCTCAAACATGTATGGACACAGCACTGCCAGGATTTGGACACTGTCATTCAAATAATACCTTGCATTCAAAAGGAATTTTTGTGGTGGGCTCAGGAATGTCACCTAAACAAGGGACTCTCTGTGACCCGGCCAGAGGCGAGTCAGATTCTAACGACAGATGCCTCAGACACAGCATGGGGAGCTCATCTGAATGGAAAGTGGATACAAGACAAGTGGCCTGCCAGACTGCAGCATCTACATATCAACATGAAGGAGATGTTAGCAGTCCAGTTTGCATTACTGGCTTTCCAGGATTTACTTCTTCCAGGGCAGGTGTTGATTCTAACAGACAACACAACTGTCATGTGGTACATCAACAAACAAGGGGGAATACATTCTTATCCTCTATGCAGGCAAGCAATGATTTTGTGGGAGACTGCGTTAAGCTTGCAACTGAATCTTCAAGCAAGATTTCTGCCAGGAGCACAGAACTCCTTAGCAGATGTGTTAAGCAGGCAAATCATGGATCCCCACGAGTGGAAACTGGATCTTCATGTATTTCAGACTTTGACAGTGTCCTGGGGAACTCCAGACATAGATCTGTTTGCTTCTCCACTAAACCACCAGCTGCCAAAGTTTTGCACGAAAAGGTTTCATCTCACAGCCTGGAAAGTGGATGCTCTTTCTTTCAGTTGGGAAAATCTTCATGTGTATGCCTTTCCACCTCTGCCTCTCCTCCCAAAGGTACTCCTAAAGGTCAGACAGGACAAGCCAAGGATGATTTTAATAGCTCCAGATTGGCTTCGCAAGCACTGGTACCCATTGCTGAGGAGTCTGGTAAGGAAGCCTCCATGGCCCTTACCTTTGATTCCACACCTATTGTCTCAGAAGGACGGGCATCTACTCAATGTCAAGCTTCACTCTCTTCATCTAACAGCCTGGCATATTCTGTTTTGAACCATAGCAGGTCTCAGCTTCCTCAACAAGTTCTGAATGTGATTATGGAAGCCAGAAGACCTAGTACAAGGAAAGTGTACGCAGGGAAATGGAAGAGATTTTTATTTTGGTGTGCAGCAAAGGATTTGGATGTTTCTGAGCCAAATTTGAGTGTGGCTCTTCAATATCTTACTGAGTTATTGGACAAAGGTTTGTCTTTCTCTTCCATTAAGATTCATGCTGCAGCAATTTCAGCTCACTATGATTGTGACCCACCATTGTTTTCTCATCCTTTGTTTAAGCAATTTCTTAGAGGGGCAAAGAATATAAGACCCCCACGTAGAGCACCTACTCCTGCTTGGGACCTCAATTTTGTGTTGGAGAAACTTACTCTACAACCTTTTGAGCCTGCGGCTACTGCTGAATTGAAATACTTGTCATGGAAGACTGCTTTTTTGTTGGCCATTACTTCTGCAAGAAGGGTTTCTGAATTGCAGGCCCTTATGGCGGTTGAGCCTTTTTTGATTTTCCATAAGGATAGGGTATCATTACGTACTAATCCTTCCTTTATGCCTAAGGTGGTCTCTAGTGTGGCTTTAAACCAAACTATTCATTTGCCCACTTTTTATGCAGATCCCCAAAATAAGGGGGAAAAGATTTTGCACACTTTAGATGTGCACAGGCAGTTGCGTTATTATTTAAGCAGGACTAAGGATTTTAGGCAGTCTCAGCAGTTGTTTGTTTCTTTTGCTTTGAGTTCTCAGGGCAAGCCTGTGTCAAAACAAACTATTTCTAAGTGGATTGGGTTTTGCATTGCATTTTGTTATTCCCATCATGGCAAGGAGATTCCAGCTGGGATCAGGCCTCATTCCACTAGGGCTACTGCCACTTCAACAGCATTTCTAAGGGGTGGCAACTAAGGATATTTTGGAGGCAGCTACTTGGAGTTCAGTGCATACTTTCTCTAAGCATTACCACCTTCCTCTCTACTCTAAATCTAGGGCTGGTTTTGCCACGGCTATTTTGCAGGGTATGTTGACAGCTCCAGCTTCTTTATGATTTGCCAGCCTCCCTTACCTCTGCTTTGGGATTCTACCCAAGTGTTAGGACTGCAGCAATGTGGGATGAAGAACATAGTACAGTTTTGTACCTACCATAAATGTAGATGTTCGAAGATCCACATTGCTGCAGTCCAATTTACCCTCCCTCCTTCCCCTCTGTGTTTAGGGGTGGTTGTGTGGGTGGGGTTGTACTTTTGTAAATTGTATATATTGTATATATATTTGGTACGGGAGTGTTTGGTGTTTTTTGGTTGTGGCCTTATCTTTTTAGGGTCTTCTGACATCTGGGGCAAGAAAAGACTGAGGATATGACGTCGGTCATGCGCATTTGTACCCTGACGTCCTGACGTCAGACTAATGCGCCCTGACCGACGTCAGCCTTATACTTTGGTATTCGGGCCGACTGGGACAGCGGACTACCCAAGTGTTAGGACTGCAGCAATGTGGATCTTCGAACATCTACATTTATGGTAGGTACAAAACTGTACTTTTCTTGTTCTTAAGGTTATTTTCCAAAATTGAAATTTCTTTGGATAATTTGCTAAGACAACCCTGAAAACTAGTATTTTGTTCAAACTGTTTGAGACTATTACATGTTTTTTCCACTTCAGTAATATTACTCTGTATTGTTCTCTCATAAAAAGAAGCCAAAATATTGACCCTCATCATGGCAGCCTCCTGTTGTGCTTGTTGCCAATCTTTCAACAGAGTATCATCCGGTGTACCCACTAGTGGTTGGATTTTACATCTCAATCCTCTAGGGGATATATTCTGTGCTTGATAGGCTTTAAACAATTTGTTGTGCCAAATGTTTGTTCTGAGCGTCTTAATTTGTTTGCCTAATTTAAAGAATAAGTTTTCACAACCGTCAACTGGATCTATGGTTTCCAAGTCAACCAATTCAGTATGTTCAGTACCAATACCAAAAATTTTTAAATCATCCTTATCGGAGCATAAACCAGAAAGCAGTTTAAGATCCATGACAATAAGTTGCAACAAACAGGAAGAAAAAGTGAAGTGGACTGGTTACAGATTTAGTAAGGGTTGAATTAGCAAATAATGTATATATTCCAAAATAAATGAACAATATGAATCACAAAGGACTAGAGGTGAGAATATATGGCAAATATATCCCTATGTTTGGGTGATAAATGACTGAGTGAATGGGCAAAAAATCCTGTTGAGATTAATTTACCAGGAGCCCTTGTTATTATATGCAAGCAATATCTCAAATGGTGAAACACATACTATTATTCAAAAAGAGCTGAATCTGATAGCATACTATCCCTGTTGTATAGAGATCAGATCCTGTCAGTTTCCAAAGTCTTGTTATAAATCAAACAGGTGGAATCAAATATGTTTAAATGCTACAAAAAAGGAGTATATACTTGAAATAATAATATGTATCATATATCTAAATATATTATTATTGAACATACATAAAACCTCCCATGTAAGTAAGAGATTCAGTGTAGCATATATTGGGTTGAACTCCCAATGGAATATACCAATATAGTGTAAAATGTTAGCAAAACACAATTATTACACATAGAACAAAACCTTATTGGACATAAATAATTGTTATAGATTAAAAAGGATCAATAATTTGTTCAATGCAGTCATCAATTCTTGTAGTCCAAAAAATGAATGTTATGCAGGTGAATCTTTTAAGTACTGTACAGCTCAGAATGACTAGCCCTTCACCCCTGCCAATATAAACAAGATGAATCCAGTTAAACAAAGGTGTCACAATATATAGTCCCCTAGATAAATCTTAACCAAACTGGTCAAAATGCAGGTAGGACTGAACATCATTAGAACCCTATTAATCTGAACAACTGTTAATAAAAAACAGAAAATGTCCCATATAGAAATCCATAAAGTATAAAGACACCTATATCTAAAGTTGTATTCCGTGACCACAAGCAATGTCGATATTCAACAAATAAAATATGAAAATACCATATTCAATCAACACAGACCTGGAAAAGCTAGTGCACATAAAGGTGGTCTTCAAAATATAATGTAATAAAAGACTGTGGAAAAATATAAGTAACACAGGTTAGAGTTCAATATGGCCTAGTATTTTGTGGTATTGCTCATTAATCACAATCATAACTGAAATGAAGTATGCATATGCACAAAAATATATTTAGAGCACATTCAAAGAAATTGTCCTTGAAAAAATGTTCCTGTTGTATTGTACTCCAACAGTTCCCTCAGCTTGAGTATATTCAAAAGAGAAATCAGCGATTAGGCCCACACCATCCATACAGTTTAATAAATGTCATAAATGTTATCTTATAGTTCAACGGTCTTCAATGATGAAAAAATATAATTCAAGAAATAGATGTTATGAACAGTACCTGAAAGAAGTAATGTTGATTGAGTCCAGTTAGGAATTATTCAGAAAAATGAGCCCGTAAAGCCCAATTCAACTTTGAAGTCCCTGGTGACCCAAGGATGTATGAAGCTTTATGAAAAAACACCTATGTCCTTTTTCAAATGATCGCACTATTCCTTATCGAAGCACCACAAAAATAGGCCCGAGGAATAAGTATAACACAAAGCAGAACCACGCTAGTATGATCTAATGTTCCTTAATACAGCATCCCAAAACTATAGCGACCAACTGTAGAAAAGTAAAACAGAGCAATGGCCTCAACGACCCTTCACAACACAGCCCGATTCCAAAAGACGTTGAAAAACACTTGCATCCATGTGTAGATACGAATGATCAAACACTTAGCGTTACTGCAGCCCATATATTCACTCAACATCCTTACCGAACATGCTAATCCAAAAGGAAATGACCAGAAACCAATACACGAAATAAAAGTGATGTAGATGCCAAAAATCCAATAGTGTCCAACGCGATAAATCCTCAGCAACAGACACAAAGACTGTCTGTGACAGTCAGACGTTGTACCTGAGGTAGTCTATTTGCTAAGGTCTGATACTAGGATCCAGTCTAATAGGAAATTTGATGTCTTGCTATTATGTGTGGGGCCATTAATTAGTTGTGTGAAATCAAATAAGTTCATACTAGACATATGGGAGTTAGAGTTTATGTCCATGTTCCCTGGACGTGACAATGCATGCCTCTACTCCATGGATAGCCGCCGGTGTATGTTTCTATCTTTACAGATCACTAAATTGCAGAGGCCTTCTGCATGAGTCTAGGGGTAGTGCTAGTGTGGCACAGCATTGTGGCAAACACTACTGCCTGCACAATGCTGAATATGCATATAATGAATCAGAATATTACAGTTTTGAGGAAAGAAACATTATGACATCATACTTGCCTCTATGAAATGTGATTGGTCATGTTGTTGCTTACATGGGAGACTAACCTTCTGTATAGTTTTAGCTCAGTAATACTGTGTTATATCCACGATGATATCTGGTAGTGAAAGGACTGAATTTCTACATTAATATTTGCATTCGTTTTTGAGGTCACAGAAAAGGCTGATGCAGAATGTGACGCTTGCTAAAAGAGCGTGTTGCATTGGAAACAGTAGTGTTAATCCAGGCAGATGAATATGAACTGAAATATTAAACATGCTTGTTTGAATATATCCTTCTCTTGTCTCAGAAGAAATACATTTAAGATGTCAAAAGTATTTAAAATTATCTTCAATAAATGCCACAGTCATTCCAAGATGAAAAAGTCATGTCCCAGTGAAAATAGCTAAATAGGGCTTCCTTGAGATTAAGTGTCTGATGCCGCGTATACTATTTTCCTGATAGGATTTTATATGTTCTAAAAAATACTTGCTGTTGGTATTAAATGATTAATCCTCCTGCTAGAAGATTATACAGCCTAAAATTCTCTGTGAAATGCAACAAATCCAGATTGTGTTCACAATTTTGGAAATGGCAATTGTTAGGAAATGGGTAAAGCTGACAGCCTGTAATATAAAGGCACTCGGTTCTGTCCCAGCTATAAGCTCATTCAAAAATTAAAAAATAACATTATAAGCATGAGCTTACTATTTAGTCTGAATGGACTGTCTTTTGCATGACCTCACAAGTGGTCTGAATTAAAGTCCTTTTAAATCAGTAAGAATGACCTGGTGTCCTGATTGCTCGACAAGTGGTAGAAGAATTATAAACAATACACACACACACACATATATATATATATATATATATATATATATGTGTGTGTGTGTAAGTGTGTGTGTATGCAGTTGGATTTTTTTTTTAAGATGCATTCTGAATCCATCAAAATTATGTTGTATGTGTATATCTTATTAGAGGATTTTCAGTGATCAAGAAAATGCATTTTATTATGCACTGCTGTATATGAAAGACAGCAAGGTATTACTTTCTGAATTTGAGAAAAGATAAATTATTTAGCACTTTTCTGATATGTGAAAGGTGCTTAAATTGTTAAGCACTTCTCAGTGCTGTTAAGCTCTTGTCTTATGGTAGACCATAATAGTAAGTAAAAGTAATGTCTTTCGGCTTTTCCCAGTTAGGGGTCGCCACAGCGGAACTCCAGTCCGCTAATGATTGGCAGTGGATTTTTACTGTGCCGAGTTACCAGCCCGACGCCCAACCTTCAAGGAAGGCACACCCATTCATGCTCAGACCTACCTGCATGTCTTTAATGTCACTCAACCATGGGGAGGACATGCAGACTCCACACTGAAGGCGCTCCGGCCGAGAATCAAACGGGAGAACCTCTTACTGTGAGGCAACAATGCTAACCGCTGCACCACCGCGGCTCTTCTATGCTAGACCATAATTGTGGACATAATGTAGCAGTGTGCAAACATTTTCACAGCTTGAAAAGTGTTATGCAGTTTACTGTCATAATAAAAAATTTATACTGGATACTGAAGTGTCTAACTTTTAAAGCCATTTGCTCATCAGAGGGACACTTCACTTCTGCTACCTCTCTCTGTTATGTCTGGGTATTTTATGGCTTTCAAAGCTGTAAAACACTTAACGCTATTACCTTTTTATGTAGTATATGGAGCTGTAGTAAGGGCACACTGATATGAAGGGTGTATAGCCACAATGAAGAAGTTAACATACAATCTGGTTTTCTTATTTCCACTAGAGGCAAAGTTACACTGGTGTACTAATAACAGGTTGTACTGCTTTGTGTTATATGGATACATGGGCAAAGGCAATCTGGAGCAACCTGCAAAGATGACAAGCATCTCAAAATGAAATTCACATGAAATTGACAGCACTCAGATGACAGCTGGCTGGCGATTAAAATTTTTTATTTATTTATTTTATTTTACATTTGGTGAACGGGAAAGTCCGGCTGGACACATGTCCATTTTCAGTGGAGGCCCGGGGAGAAAAGCTCCATATACATACAATACACTAATGTACTACCCCAGACTAGTAACTATTTAAAATACAGTGATAACACACTTCTTTAAAATAAAGAGATGACACACTTCTAGTACATTATGGTAAATAACACACTTCTAGTACATTATGGTAAATTGTAAATTAGTAAATTTTGTCTTGCATTTCTTTAGAATTTAATAGATACAGGAGCATAGCCAGTTGTTTTTAAGGTGGGTTTTCAGGAGTTTTTTAAATTGTGTAGTGGAGGGGTTGGATGTAAGGGTGGCTGGTAGAGTGTTCCAGAGTATGGAGATGTAGTAGCTAAAAAGTGATTTCCCTGCTTCATTGTTATATTTGGTGACTTCTAGAAGATTAAGGGTGCTGGTTCTCAAGGTTCTTGTTGTGGTGGGTTGTATAAGATGTTGGAGGGCTGGGATTTTGCCTGGGTAGTAGTAAAGCTTATGTGCTAGTGACAGGTGATTGAGTTGAAATACTAGAGGGAGTTCTAACCAGTTTAGTTTTTTGAGGGAGGTGCAATGATGTGTCCTATATATGGATGCTGTAGCAAATCTAGCTATCTTATTATAGCAGGATTCTAGTTTGTTTAGGTCTGATTTATGAAGGTTGGTTAGGACTGGGGATGCATAGAGGAGGGTAGATAGCAGATGTGACCTGGCTATTGTGGTTCTGGATTGGTTTTTGAGGAACTGTCTGTTACGATAGAGCAGGCCGAGTTTTTTATGGACTTTCTTGATAGTTTGGGCAGTGTGCAGGTCAAATCTTAGGTTGTTGTCTATTTCAATGCCTAGAAGTTTGGTGTGGGTAGCTGGGGTGATTACTGGTTTGCTTTCAGAGGTTATTGTGAAGTTATCTGTTGGGGGGGGGGTCTATGAAAGGAAAATAGCAGTATTTTTGTTTTATTTGGGCTAAGAATAAGGTGGTGATTAGTGAACCAGGTTTCTGCTAGTGAGAAGGACTCTTGTGTTTGTAAGTGGAGATGGTCTAGGGTGGGGGCTGCACATATGATTGTGGTATCATCTACGTACTGAATAACTGAGGCCCTGGGAGTGGAGGATGAGAGTTGATTGGTGAATAGAGTGAAGAGCAATGGGCCTAGAATGGAGCCTTGAGGGACTCCTAAGGATACTGGTAGTAGATGGGATAGTTGGTTTTGCCATTTTACTCCCTGATGTCTTCCTGATGGATAGCTCTTCATCCATGTGATGGAGGAGGAACTGAGGTTTAAGGTATAGAGTGAGTTGAGAAGTCTATTGTGGTTAACCATATGAAAAGCCTTGGATAAGTCTGAAAATATGGCTGAGACAAGTTTTCCATTGTTTCTATGGTAATTAATGGTATTAGTGAATGATATAAGTGCGGTGGCTGTATTGTGGAAGGGCCTAAAGCCGTGCTGGTTTGTAGACAGTAGTTTGTTTTCTAGGAGGTAGTTAATAAGTTGAGTGTGTATGACCCTTTCTAGGATTTTAGATATGGGTGATAAGATAGCAATAGGACGATAGTTATTGAGTTCAAAGGAGTTAACTCCTTTGTGTAATGGTATGATATGGGAGATTTTCCATAGTTGGGATATTTTACTTTCTGTGATAGATATGTTAATGAGAATAGCAACTGTATGGGCTATGGCTGTTGCTGCTATATGGAGGTGTTCTGCGGATAGGTTGTCTGCCTGCCAGGGTGGTGGGTTTGAGTTTTTGGAGAAGTTTTTGGATGGTTTTGATAGATACTGGTTGGAAGCTAAGGTGGGGGCTACTACCTTGTGTTTCCATTGTGGTTGGTGTGTTTGTTGGGGTTGGGTGATTGGAGTTTATTTGGTTATTAGCTAGGGCCTGGATTGTCTCAGTAAAGTATTTGTTAAATTGTGTGAGGAATATTGTCATCATACAAAAATTAATAGCTCACTACGCTATCTAGTTTTACTCTATTTACGTTAACCTGCAAGACTAATTCTCTAAGCAGTTTTTAGTAGTACAAAGTACAGGCCCCAAACGTAGCCTCTCCAATAATATGTTAGAGACATAACATTGTATTTTATGCTTCACTGCTATCATTTGTTAAGCTAAAAGCTCTGTAACTACCTCTGGTAGCAAAAAAAAAAAATACTGTGAGACGAGCAGTTCTACCTGCTAAATTCTCTTTCTCTCTCTCCCTCTCACTTTTCTGTACAAACTTATGGTTGCACAGTGCATGCAAGAGCAAAACTGTTTTTAGAGAACATTAGCAAATGACTTATTGTGAGAAGTACCCTGATATAGTGTGACTCATACACAAACCTTCCCAGAAGCGATGATTTATAAAAAGGATATAAAACCTTCTTAATACAAATGTCATCTAATTTTTTTGGAAGCTAGGAAATGTTCATGTGGCAGCAGAAACAACCCACCGAGGTCATCAGTTGCACCATATTCTTTTGGATTGCAGAACCAAAATAACAAGCTTTCAGTTGCACAATGAGTCTAGGACAGCAAAATAATTTTTAAAATGAAGTTATCATATACCTTGTTTTGACAAGTGTTCTGATACACCAAGACACAAATATCCAGGTTTATAACAATATGGTGAAGTTCCAGGTATCAAAACTAAGTATTTCAAATTAATAATACTACAAGTCATAATTGTTTATTTTATAACACAGATTATTGTATTTCATGTGTGTAGTTTAACACAGATTATTGTATTTCATGTGTGTAGTTTAAGTACCAGCTATACGTTTTTTATCTGGTAGATGAGGTATGGGTGAAGGAATGGGTAGAAATGATTGTGGGGGGTTGACTACTTGTGTGGAACTGCTTAATGGTAGGAAGACAATGTTCTCCCTTACTCTCCCTCTTGTGGGAACATGGAGTTAGTTTATATAAATAAGGTGGATTAGGTTCCTACCCTCACACATATGGGTGGGGGAGGATCCCTTGAAAAATGCTTCTTTTTAGATTATGCTTAAGTTATTACTTAAAGTTTCAGAATCACGTTTGATTTGTTGTTTAATTTCAACATGATTTATTTCTGCACTGTTATATTATTAGGCACACCAAATATGTAGAGTTACAGAATTCATCAAAGAAATGCTAGTTTTAGTAGCTCAAATCTGTCCGGCACCCCCCCAACAAACAGATGGAGTATATACAGAACACAACTCCCTATTACAATTTTGAGACCCTGCAAGTTATAAAATTACTAAAATAAACATTAAATCACGAAGAACACAGCAAATACCAAAATTTGCTGCTCACCTTTTAAATTTCTTTTTGCAGGAGAGCCGCCTCCTTTCCTCCACCAACATGTGGTGCAGAACCCCCCACACTGTCCCTATGGCTTTCTATCGAAATATCGGCACTCCAAACGCCAAATGCTGACACTCCAAAAAATGCAGAGAAGAGCAAATCTTGAACATTGCTCTTCTCCTTTAAACTTCTTTTTTTTTTTCAAAGGGGGCAAACTCCACACACCTCTCAAACATATACCTATTTATATACACACACACACACACACACACACACACACACACACACGTGTGTGTGTGTGTGTCTGTGCGTGTATATGTGTGCCCACTTGAAAAGACTGAAATCCCACATTACTGAATCTGATATGACCGAGACAACATAGCTGAAACCTCACATAAACAAACACTTGGGAACACCTATAAGGAACTCTGAGAAACTAATCACTTGTCCATCACCACAAAAAACATAAACTGAAGCAATTCAAACCCACCAATGCCCCCCACAACCCCTCCAACTAAATATACCAACTCCAAGATCACACTACAGTGGCGAAAGGGCAAACATTCACATTGGTGGCCATGTGATTCTTTTCCCACCATAAAATTTTGGTGTTCCCAGTGTTCATTTGTTTGTGAGATTTCAGCTATGCTGTCTTGGCCATGTTGGTTTCAGTAATGTGGGATGTCGGTCTTTTCAGGTAGACCCGTGTGTGTTAATGTGTGTGTTGTGTGTGTGTGTGTGTGTGTGTGTGTGTGTGTGTATATATATATATATATATATATATATATATATATATATATATATATATATATAGATTCACTAGACAATCCCAATTTCAGTATTTCGAGACTGAATAGTGGAAAATCCACATGCCTGAAAACCCAAAACTGCAAATAGCACAATCGCGACCATTCACACACACACACAAACCAGCCCATAAGCACACAGACATACACCTACCTACCTAACTACACTAAAACAAACATAATACACACAAACACAACATAGCACACAAATGCACCTACCCTACCTATAAGTAGGGGGCCAAGCCCCCCTGCACCCCCCCATGTGGGGGGGGGGCTGTGCCCCCCACACACCCCTTACTTATATATTCTAAGTCTGAGGTTGCACTAAACGCACAAACACACACAAAACACCACAACACACACTCACACACACTAAAATCCCTACCCAATACCCTTACACAAACACCACTTACCTGAAAACCTAGATAAATCCACAAACCGCACCACACATCATGAACACGACACCACAATAGCGGACTCGACATTTCTGCATTCGACATAGCACAGTTTCGCGAAACTGCACTTTCCACTATTCATTCCCGACGTACTGAAATTTGATATTTCAGTACATCGAGATTGTCTAGTGAATCTATACATATATATATATATATATATATATATATATATATAGAGCAGCAAAATAAAAGTAGTCCATGAGTAAATGTATTGTCATAGTAATATAAACCTAGACACAGTAAAATCAGATATTTATAGGCAAAACGAAGCACAGTGAGCATAGAAAACCAAATTGTACTTTATTTGGGTCAGTATTCCCTTTGTTTCATTATATTTGTATCCCCTAGCCCCAAAACTATTCTCCAATATCTGATTTTACTATATATATATATATATATATATATATATATGTATGTGTGTATGTGTGTGTATATATATATATATATATATATATCTGCAATGGATATAAAAAGTGTACACACCCCTGTTAAAATGCCAGGTTTTTGTGATCTAAAAAAATGAGACCACAGTAAATCATTTCCAAACTTTTCCTACCTTTAATGTGACCTATAACCTGTACAATTCAATTTAAAAACAAACAAATCTGTTAGGGGAAAAATATAAAAAATGAAAGTGTACAATAAGCTGGTTGCGTAAGTGTGCACACCCTTAAACTAATACTTTATTGGAACACCTTTTGATTTAATTACAGCAATCAGTCTTCTTGGGTAGGTGTCTATCAGCATGGCACATCTTGACTTGGCAATATTTCCCCACTTTTCCTTGCAAAAGCGCTCCTAATCTGTCAAATTGCAAGGGCACCTCTTGTGTATAGCCCTCTTCAGGTCACCTCACAGATTTTCTGTTAATTATACAATTAAGCATGATTTTGAATTTCTGTAAATATCTAAATAAACTTGTACTCAGAGACAAAGATTTCTAACAATAAATATGTCTGTGTTGTACATTTTCCAAGATATAACAATTTGTTTATGAAAGTTTATCAAAAACTATAATTCTGGGTTAGTGTGACTTAATATATTACAATATTTATGGAAAGACTGTTAATGCACTGACTATTATTACCGCAAAGAACCTTCTTACTGGTAACATTGTTGTTTGCACAAGTTTATAGTTTTTGTCTCACAAAATATTCACATTTGTTTATCTTGTGCTTTTGAAGTTGATTTTTCAGAAAATGTTGAGGAATGCAAGGATGTGTCTGCTGGTTACTAGAGGTGTGACATTCCACACCACATAAGTGTTAATGAGTTAAATCTTTTTTCATGTAGGATGGAGTGCATCCAAAAATGCTATTTGAAAATGTGGAGTAACGTAATTGAACTGTACAGTGTCTGACGGCTTTTATTCTTTATCCCCCCCCACCTTTCTCTTCTCCAGTTAAAAAAATAAATAAATAACTTCATTAAATCTGCATCTGATCCTGCAGTAAATTCTGCAGTTAAAACATTCAGCAAACATCCACTCCCTGCTGAAAGAAATGTTTTCTTTCCTGTCAATGAGCCTGATGTCAGTATAAGTAGAGGACTAGCACATTGTGTAATTAAGTACAGGTAGCAGCAATGCACAAGGTATAGGCAATTCTAAGACTGCAATAATGTGGACAAGCAGGAGGCAAACTATTATGCTACTCTGAGAATCCTTATGAAAACATAATGACCCAAAAATGAGAAACTCCATGCAAATAAGCCACACAGAGTATATAAATCATGACACCAAAACAGAAGGACCAATTAATCAGTGTATAAAATGGATGCAAACCCATTTTGAACACCAAGGATTTATGGGATATATGACACGAGTGATGCTGAATTTGCTCAGCAGTATGTGTCAGCACCTACAGTGTTGTGTGTCTGGCCATTAATGTCAAAGGAGGAGGTACAGACAGCGCTTGAGATATGACCAGTTCACAGACCAGCAGTAGATGAACTGTTTTAGTGTGGACAAGGCAACTATAAGGGCACTAGATGAACAGTACCGCCCACAAGCTGGCAGAGTGGTATACATGGTATGCCCATTTCTGTGGTCCCTAAGGTATGTGTAGCATTAGCTATCTTAGCTGCAGGTATCTTTCAGCAGCCTACTGAGAATATATTAGGGATGTTGTAGATATGAGCCTGATGAATTGTAAACCACTTCCCCATCATTATGCTACAGCAAGTGGGGCAGCATATCTAGTTCCCCAGGACTACAAACTAGTCTCACGGGGGCACTTTATAACATAGCCCATTTCCATGAAGTCTTGTGAGCCATAGATTGACACACATTGCCTTCAAGGCTCTACCTGGCCTGGAGGACCTACAGTAGATCTGTAGGAAGAGTCATCACTCCCTGAATTGCCAGGTGGACTTCAGTGTCCAGGGTATTGCTGTTATGCTGTGGGCCAACCATGCAGTTCCAGTGTTTCACAAATTTGCCATTTAACCTATATCAAGGTTTTCTGCAAGAGAATGCCCCATAGGACGTTTGATTGGTATGCACACAGACATTATAGATTGTTAGATATTATGTAAGTAGGGTGCATTCCACAGACACATTTGTGTTGCATCACAGGTGATACCAAATATTCCCTAGAGCCCTAGTTTATGACCCCTATTTACAAACCCTAGGCTATGCAGGAAGTGGCATACAATACAATACAAATTATTTGGAAATGAAAAATGTAGCAGAACTTGTTTTTGAATAACTCAAGGGATATATTTTCTTGACACACAGGGGCACTGCAATACAGCCTGAACATATTCAGCAAGACTTTTATTGCATGTGCCATGCTGCACAATATGGCATTGTGCAAGCAGATGGAGCATCAGTTGAACATCATGGCAGATCCTTCCATACCTGTCATGGCAGCAGCAGCAGGCATGCAAAATGGAGATTAGGGGAGAAATCGCAGCAGTAACTCAGCTAAGGAAAATATGAGACTAATGCATTCTAGCACTGTCAAGGAGTAAGCATCTGGTCCCCAACTCTGGACCCAATGCACTTGCAGCACAGAATAAAGTGACATATGCACTGTCACACCCAGACTGTGCATGGCAATGCATGGACTGTCTAAGCTGTGTATCATACTTCAGCATACTCATACAGGTTAAGGAATGTGCAGAGCATAGTTATCCTCAGTGACATGGGTGGAAGGACACAGTGATAGATGAGTAGTGTACAGCTTGACTATGAGATGAGGTAGAGCCGCAGGAGGTGAACACGGTAACCCCATACATTGGGAAGTTGTGGGTAGTTACAGTTCTCATCCTCCAGTGGTGGAGTGAAATTTCCATGACATATTATACAGAGTAAACCAAGGAGTAAAAATGTCACACAGAAAAGTCACATAGGGAGAAATATCAAACCATAACTGTCGTTTGAAGGAGGTGCATGGGAAATATGCAAAAGATGCCCTTAGAACGTATGAGTATTCTGGCTTTTATATAAAATAACTGCTGGGTTTTAACAGCAAGTTATTGGATATCAAATTCTTGGTCCTTCTCATTTTGTTTATTTGTTTAATAATGAGCAGTGGGAATATGAACCAGATTTTTGAAACTACCAGTAATGAGTGTTTTAAGGGTAGTTGTGGGATGTTTAAATGCTTTACTTGTAATATGTGTAAATGTGTAGCTTGCTCTCCTAATTTTTCCTGCAAGTCTGCAAAGACAACTTCTAGGGCACCATGATATTTTACTTGTGCTTCTGAGTATGCGGCCTGGGAAGCAGTGTGTACAAGTTTTTCTTTAAATGAAAAACAACTTGAAAATTGTGTAATACACTATATGAACATTATTTTTAGTAGTGTAATAATGCATTGTTCTGATGCACATTGTCTGATAAGTCATGTAAAACATTCAGGGAGTAGGGAGGATTATCTTGAGTTACCAAAGTAGAACTTTCAAGTGTGGCTTGCTGCCTGTATATTACCAAGTTTAAATGTCTCTGTGAATTTTAAGTGTTTTGGAAAAAAAGAAAGGTAAGTAGGAGATAGTTGCAATTGAGTTTATATTGTTTAGGAAGTTTCAAAGTTTTTTCAAAATTTTAATGTGATTTTGTCTTGTTTTATATACGTAGGTGTCATGCGAGTAATATTTAAAGCCACTAAGTAAACTTACCCAATTAGTCTGAAGTCTTCTATTGCAAGACAAAACTGCGTACTGATTTGTTGATTTACAGTAAAAGTTTTGTTTGACTTGACAGAGCTCAATCTCATTTTTTTCTTTGATGATATTTAACAAGTCTTCTGTTTAGCTTTTGTTTATTGTTTGACTTGTAAAGATCTAGCAGCATTTATCGTTCATTTATGATGACTGCTGTAGATAGCACTGATCAGAGTAGAAGAATTGATACAAATTTGGATTACATTAACTAAAGAAATGGGAATAAGCACATATTGATTTTTATTAATAAAGGGAAAAAGAATCAAAGAAATGTTATTTAGGCCACGCTTTTCACATCATTTAAATTTGTACTGACCTTGACCAGGGAAGAATGAGGGATATATTCTGAACTGTAGAGGGTATTTGCAATGTTTACAAACTGGCCTACAGTAGTTACATAGAAAGCCTCTTCACCCATGTGTTACAAAATTATACAAGTGGCATGAGGTAGAAATATCTTTCTGTTACCTGCTAAATGTAAGATAAGAACAGGTTTGTCTCTGCAGTGATGACTAAACAATACTGAACAGCAAACTATCCCAGGTGTTAAGGAAGTGAATGTAAGCCATGTTATCCATGAAACATTGCATTTTTAGGAGCAGCGGTACCAGCCTTCTTTAAAATATTGATATGTGTAATGAGTGACAAGAAGCTGTGCACAGCAACATTTGCTGTTTATAAACTGTCAACAGTAAGTACCATTGTTTTGGTAGTCTGATCTGTGGGCTACGGTAAGAGAACATTGGCAGAAACTGTCTGTTTTCAGGGAAACCACAAATGCAAGTTAAATGTATGGCCATGAAATTAAATACTTGGGTATTTATTTATGTCTGAGAAAAATGTGTATGATATGTTAAAATTCAGACCACAAGTGGCATTTATATCATCATGAAAAAGCAATGGACAAAAACCCCATGTAATAGTAACAGAAATCCCATATATGTGGTGAAGTTACCTATATGTCTTGCTATGTGAAGCACATAAGACTGATGACAAGAGATATATGTGCCACAGAACAACACATAATGGAAATCAAGCTATGCAAAGGTAATGGATTTTTAAAAGAAGTAACTTGAATAATTTGGCATACTTTAGTCATGTCTTGTATACCTGTCAGAATAAGTATACCTTTAGCTATGTATTTTACACCTGTGCACAGGCTTTGGTTGAATAAGATGCCTAGTGATGCTGAGAGCTCTTGCCTGAGCTCATGTAGGACACAGCTAGGGATGTTGCTGGGTCCATGGAGGCTGTATTTTTTGCCTTTGAGAGGGCATTAATAACTTGCTCCCTGGTGATGATTGGAGGAGGGCAGGCACTGGGGATGTACTGGTTTACTGATGGGGGGACAGGGGGTGAAGTTTTCACTGAACCTGTCTGCCAGCAGGTTGGCTATCTCTAAGGTGTTTGTGTATGTGGTATTCTTGACCACCAATTCAGAGCAGATTTAGGAATTACCTTTGAGATTGCAGATGTATGCGAAGAAGGCCTTGTGATTATCCTTAGTGGATGCGACCAATTTGGACTCAAAGTTAGCCTTAGAGGATTTCACCAGTAACCTTATTTTCATACCATTTTGTTTTCTTCCCAACATTAATGACATAAAGTTGGGTATATGCTTTACAGTTCACCCATGAATGTAACACAGTCAACAAAATTCCAGTTCTCTCAGTCATTTTTCCCAAGACTAATCATATATCTAGTGGAATTCATACTTTGCAGTCTTCCTTTTATTCTCTAATTTCATAGTGTTGCTGGGATTCTTGCTGATCATCTCCATTTCCCAGCACCAGGCTCTTGTTCAAATAAAAAATACTCCTGATTCTTTTAATCAGCTCTTTGTCAGAAGAATGAGAAAGAGGCCCCTTCTGTTTCTGGCTCACTTTTTGCTGGCTAAATGCTTTTCTTCCTTAACCTGTTCTGCATTCAAAAATGCCTTTGACCAGGATAAAATATTCAGAAGATAGCTGGATATAGCAGCTTGAATCTTGAACCTGTCTCAACATTTCCTGATTGATGAGACAATCTTGCTTCTCTTCTGCCAGGTATACTGTGAATAATTGTTTTCCACAAATACTCTTGTTTCTGATTCTTATTCTGCCACAGTTTTTTCAAGAGTCACTCTTTCTGTTGGTATGATTGTATCTTTACTAATAATATATGGCTTGGCTGCTTTCCCATCACTGTGTTTGCAGCTTACAGGTGGTGTGCCCTTTCAGTTAGCAAATTCTGCGGTCAAGCACCAGTCCATTTGCTTACTCATACTTTCATAAAATTAAAATTAATCCAGCTTATTTCTTCCACAATTTCTTTGGTTTAGCAGAACATCTTGGACTTTCTGTGTACACTCAGTCTTCGAACTCTATTTTTTTGCTATAGCTGTTTTCAAAATGTCTCATGCTGACTTGGCCTTTTCTTCATGCCAGTCTCTAATTTTTGCAGTGTTATCAAGTCTTCTGAATAGCTAGCCAAGTGGTTTATGTTTTCATCCTTTTGCAATTTGACTGTATATATTCCTCCAGTGTTTCACTTTTAAGCACCCCCAAGTGCATTTGATTTATTTTTCCTCTAAATTATTGAATGGCGTCTCCCGTACCAAAGCTGGAACCTGAACTGCTTTTTGCTGAGTAGTTGCAAGATTCTTGCCAACCAGACTTTCCTCTTCTACTATTCTAATTGATTTCTGTTACTTTCTCCAAATTTCTTCTTTGCTGCCATTCAGGCAGCATAATGACAAGCTAGCAAACAAATTTTATCCAGTTGAGTTGCTTTAGGGACTTTTTTTCACAATTCCAATTTTCACACTGGGAGAGGTCTTAAGAAACCTGTCACCCAGTGAGCAGTCACCTTGGAAGTCACAAATTCTCACTTGCCTCTTGTATTGAAATAGCTAAACTGTGCTGCAACATATAAAAAATATGAAACACTATCCGGGACATTTTTCAGATATTATAATGGATTTTATAGCAATAAGTTGCTAATCTGCGAAAAGCAGTCTTTATCCTTGTGAACTGCATTATAGCTATGATGTATATCACTAGCTGTGGTAAATGAAAACCAGAACCAGTAAATTATGAAAAAATAATTATATTATCTTGATTAGCTCCCTTTGTCAGGAATATGTTATATTTCTTATTCCCAGGAAAAAAAAGTATAATATAACTATAGTTTCATAAATTTTAGTACTAGGATAGCCGTCCTTGTGGGCCATTTTAAGCTTAGTCAGTTTCCTTTCCAAAGGTGATAATCAAACTCTGTTCCTTGTGTCTGTGAGATAAACACCTTAACTATTATGCCAGCTCCCAACTTTAAATTGGAGTGCATGCAAGTAAATCCAGTCATGCAGTGCACCATGTACATAGATTTGTAAATTTAAACACTATCCTTTTGTGAGAATCAAACCCATGATCACAGTAACTAGAAGGCAACACCTTACACATTATATCACAGAGAATGCATTGTGAGAATATTCATCTCTGTGGTACAGAGAGATAAAGCCTGAACTCCAACCTAGATCACTGGTATGTAATTAAAGACCTGAGAGCTGCAGGTGCTTATGAGGAGAGGGTTGGAGTGAGCAGCTGATGTCACATTACCCATACTGGGGAGTGGAGGTAGTCCAGCACTTTGCAT
This sequence comes from Protopterus annectens, assembly GCF_019279795.1. Taxonomy (NCBI): domain Eukaryota; kingdom Metazoa; phylum Chordata; order Ceratodontiformes; family Protopteridae; genus Protopterus; species Protopterus annectens. Next base: position 942,189,851 of record NC_056732.1, read on the forward strand.
AACTGGCTCTTACTGAAGGCAGTCAGGAATTGTGCAATAACATCTGCATTCCTCAAACTGTGCACTTGTGCAGGAACTGTATCAGGGCAAACACATGAGAACTTGCATATGCTGTGCTGGCAGCAGCATTGTGGGAGCTCACAGATATCAGACTGCCACGGAGACTTGCATGTAGGTGGGGGTCATTCATCACCCATGGCTGCTTGGATAATGTCCATTGTCCAGACAGCTTTTGCCCCAAACCTGGTCACTCAAGAATTTCTGTTTTCTAAGCTATGTTTATATGGAAAGGGTTAGTATGTGGCAAACCATGCACAGCTCCTTGGTAAAGGGATGGCTTTAGACTGTTCATACAATGTATTTCACACAGTCTTTAATCGTTCCACGAATTTGTCTGTCAGTACAGCTCATTCTAGATAGGTTTTTATACTGAAACATGATTTAACTAGAATTTTCTTAGATAAGGAAATCCCCAGCTGTTTGGGTGGTCTAACTCATCAATGTAAACACAAACAGCACCAAAGATTTAGAGCAAGACCTAATTTGATACTTATAATTACAACTAGTCTAATGATGAATCCTGTAATAAGGACTATTTAAAAAGCAAAAGTCCATATATACAAAGCATTGTAACCTGTATCCACTAGGCACAAATACTTTGCATATAATACAACACTGTGTAACTTAAATAGAAGGCCCGTGCATATAAATATATTTGACAATGTAATACACATATATGTTTTGCAGAAAGCTATACACACTACAGTGATGATGTCAGGGGCTATGCTTCCATACTTCCTATGTTATTACATTAACTCCAAGATCACAACTGTTTTACAGTAACAAAAAAATAAATAAATACTTGTTTTTCAGCAAAATCAGATGTTGTCTTTTCTTAAAGGTACAGTGACTGAGATGGTATACTTGGTTACCAGTGGTATAGGAGGAAATCCCCAATACTGAAGGATGCAGAGGTTATATTATCCCTGCAAAAATGTTTTTTTTTACCTAAAAATCATTTGCCAAAATAATCTTGCATACCATTAAACATCTGCAGTTTGTTTTACTTTCCTGTTTTTTAAAGTAAGACATTGTGTGTAATTTACAAGGTGAGAAACACAGCACTTTATGGTTCAGAAATACTCACAATGCATATATTCCATTTTGAATATTACATTAATTGATAACAGAAACTGCCGACAAGTACTGACGTTTGTAAGAGTTTTGTATAAGTGCTGAAGAAACTAAATATAATAAACACATCTTTGTATTTCCCTAAAGCTCATTTTCTGTGTAACGTGAATGTGCTAGTTGGGCATGTAGTGTAGTCCCATTGATAGTGTATAACACTGGTACACAGTGATAGCACTGCTGGGTTTCTTTGTATTACTTCAGTACAACCTTGAACAAAATACAGTTTATAAGAAAGAATCAGACATTTAAAAATTCCTATTCGATAGCTACTCTTCTTGATAGAGCAAGATTAGAATAAACAATGTAAGCATTTAATTGTTACAACCATTACTCTCTCTTTATATGTACCTGCGTTCACAAATTCATACATACTGTTTCTTAAAGTTATATTCAGATCCTAATACCCTGGCAAGTTGAGGTAATGACTCAGTTCATTTCCATGGAAACCATTTCAGTATGCATTGAAAATATTGCAGTGTCATCTGCAAGCTGTCTAGCTTGATGTTTTCCCCATGTAAAGAAGTTTTGATACGCATCCATATCTTTCATCCTCTTAGTACAAGAAATCTGGACAAAGTCAAAAATAATGGGGGGCAAGGGCCCCAAAATAGGGACATCTTTTAAGTATTGCTCATAAACGTAGAAAGTTGATATAATAGCTTTTGCATTAGCATGCATTTTCTGAAGGGCATGACGTCTGAGTCTCAATTGTCTGTCTTTTTTAATTACTTTAATCCTCAATGACTTACCTAAAAGACACAAATTTTATAAGGCACAGACCAAAATATGAGGCAAAAATCTGGACTGTTGAGAGGTATGTACACATTCATATTCTCTTGTCTTTTAAGTAAATGACTAGCTCTTTTCTTATGGGGAATTTCTTAATCCACTTCCAAAACACATTCATAACAGGAGTACTAACGGCTTTGTGAAGTCCTCTAATATATTGCAAACATGAATTATGTTATTGCATGTGGTTTCTGTTATAAAATTATATCATTACATGGATGATGTGATTCCCCTCCTTTTCTTAAGACAACTTACCTTACATTGTCTTTACTACTGCAAGCTATTAGAATCCTTGAATACTGTTGTCCAACATCAACTTCTATGCAAGTTTTATTTTTATGTATTGTTTTTTCACAAACACTTTGCTTCCATAGTTACATTTTTTTAAAAGACTTATTTGATAGACAACATGCGGTGCCTGCTTCAATTTTTTAGGCAGTGACTATTCAGGTGACAAGTATGAATGTAAAATTAGCCATATTTAATTTCTCTTAGTGTTGTACCATACCTCTCAAATGTACAGATTTTTATAGAATGTCCGGATTTTTTTACTCATATTTTTGGTCTGTTTCTCATAAAATTTTGGTTTTCTGGCAAGTCATTGGCAAATCGATGAGAGTTGAAGTCAGAAAATAATAAGACATTTGAGTTTCAGACTTCGTACCTTTCAGAAAATTCATGTTAATGCAAACATGTTAGTTTATCAACTTTCTAAGTTTGTAAGAGAAATATTTAAAAAGTGTCCCAATTCTGGGGCCTTTGCCCCCTGTTATTTATGGCTCTGTCCAGATTCCTTGCTCTAAGAGGTTGAAGGGTATGGCTAGCACTCGGAAGAAGTTCACAGTTCTGAGTACAGCTCCAGCAGATGAAACATGTTTACTTGGTATCACAGATGTTAAGATGTCTCTGTGTAAATAAAAGATTTACAAAGTAATAAATACCACTTTACCTCAGTGCTTCCAAGCACATATTTACTTTTTGCTACTACACTATCTCTATGCAGTTTGTGGAGTGGGCAATCAAAGCAGAATGCAAAGAATGCAGGGAAAATGTAGTAAATGCATTTGGGATGCTTTTAATGGAAGAGCTCATCTCATAGAATTAATGATAAATGTGCATTCATACCATCTGTACCTAAGATCGTACAGCTTTGGCTGCAGGAGCAGGTAGGACCAACAGCTATCTCAAATACCCTTGGTGTCTGTTCTTATATAATGGTGCTTGGCTAAATGTGTGTAATAGCAGAAGTTTAAACTATCTGTTATTTTAAACTTTTGCTATTAGCACACATTTAGCAAAAGTTTAAAATATCTAGATTTGATGCCATTCAGTATGAAGACTCTTTATTGTGTATTTGTCCACACACACACACACACACACACACACACACACACACACACACACACACGTGTGTTACCAGCAAATTAAATTTTCTACTGACAGACTCTTACTGCTGCCTCCCGACCTACCTGATGTTTACAAAATGAGCATTTCTCTCAAAATGTTGTCCCCAAACCAAATACATCTATACATAATTTTCAGTTTTTCACTCTAAAACTTTAAAAAATATTGTTTTAAACTAACAATCCCTTTTGTAAGCAAGACAAGCAGCTACTGTTGGAGTAATTAATTTAGAGGATCGTAGGCATAAAAAGGATGACAAAAGCTGCAATATTTCTAATTGAAGCTCAAAAATATATTCAGTAGTGTACTAAGAAACACAGCACTTTATGGTGCCTGGCTTAATTCATGTACACAGACACTCAAAGAATATGACTATACAAAAATATGTAACTTAATAATGCTAAAGAAATGTGATTTTTTTAAATCTCACAAATCTGTATTTATTTATATATCTTATTAATCATTACAAAGTTAAAATGTAGTAGCAGAACATTTCACATGAAATGGCAGACTGGCATAACTTTCTAGCAGTCATGTCAGTTTCAACCACTGCTGTGTTTTAGAAGAGGGATATGGGTTTAAGGGAAGATTCCCGTTAATTTTCTATGGAATGACCTCTTCAAGGGCATCTTTTTTCTGAGTGGCCGTGTTATGTTAAACTAGTTATATGTCCATACCTATATTGTGGAATGGAGTATTGCTTTTGCAATAATGAGTTTAAGATCATACTGGCTTGACAAGCCAGAAGTTTTCTTTAATTACATAGTTATCTGGGTTGATGGGCTGGTCTAAGGTCTGTTTCCAGGCATAAGCAATGTCAAAGTCAAGGTTACAGTCTTAAATCCATACACAAATACAAAGGAATACAAGCATAGAAATAAAGCTGCCTCATACCATAGAGAAGAAGATTAAAGAAGGAGATGAAAAAGATTGCAATCAATTACATTTTTAGAATTTTATAAGCTTAACAGAAGTAGCAGCGTAGTGTTGGTGCCTCACAGCAAGAGGTTCTCCCATTCGATTCTTGGCTGGAGTGCGGGGAGTGCCTTCTGTGTGGAGTCTGCATGTCCTCCCTGTGGTTGGGTGGGCGTTCGAAAGACATGCATAAATGGGCGTGCCTTCGTTGAAGGTTGAACGTTGAGCTGGCACCTCGGTGTTCGTGAAAAATCTTCTGCCAATCATTAGTGGACTGGAGTTCCGTTGTGGTGACCCCTAACCGGGAAAAGCCGAAAGACAACAACAACATAAGCTTAACAGAAGTAATTGCTAAGGTATGCTTAGTACAGAGTGAGAGAAATGCCTATAATGAAGGAAGTTTGTTTCATTTTGCTACTTTTTGCATTCATAGAATTTTATCCAATGCATATGTGGCAAGGTAATGCATTCTTAAATTTGTTTCAGCAATGCAAATTAAGCAAAGTGCACAGGTAAAGTGCTCATTGATTAATCCTTTCTGAGACACTTTTATCTTGAGCCTCTACAAATGAAGGTTTAACAAGAGTGATAATATTCTCTACAGTGGATCAAAAGGGGGTAATTTATAAATATACAGTGAAATATGTGAGCTAGAGGTGGGCAGCAACTGTAGTGTAAGAGTTTAAATGTCACTTTAGAAGGAGTCCTCCTCATGCTGTTATAGGGGAGCCATTTGGCAGTCTCAATAGTTTTTCAGTGATATTCTGATGCAATATATTTTGTAATAAATCTGCAGTCTTTAGTTATTACTAGTTGTAGACTGCAAATGTTTTTGGACAGAATTTAACATTACTGTTTGTAATTAGTAACCAATTGGTAGAAACATTTGGATGGCATTGACCTTTCTGGATTCCACTGGTCGAAGGTCGTAGCGATTGTAAGAGACAGCTTAATGATAACATTCTGTGATATATGTTTTACATGTAATGCAGATGTTAGTTGTTGGGCAACTAACAAACCTAGGTATTTACTGTTGGTTGACTGAAGGTAGTGGGCCAACTTGCAGATCCTGAATGATTAACATTGGGATATTGACAAGCCTTTGTTGTGTCTCAAATTAACACTATTGCAGTTTTTTTGTATACTTTAAGTAATGCGGACCTCTTTGACTTGTATACTGCTGTACCACCTATAGTTCAAGCCGAAGAATTTATAAGGCATGTTCTTTATGAAAATGGGGAACTGAGGAGGATCAAGGATATATCCTTACATAACACCAACAGAAAATGTGCCATTATCTGAAAACGTATGACTTATTTGGACTGCAAAATTTCTGTTATGTAAATATGATGAGAAACAATCACTGGTACATAAGGTTTCAATGAGTAGTGAATGGGTTACTATTTCTATAGCACATTTGAAATGCATAAATAGAGCACATGTAAGCCGTACTTTCTCAATAGTATTAGAACTATTGTTAGGAATGATTTAAACAGCTGTCTTTCCGTTTCCTCCTTAATCCACTCTGTTTGTTTGGTAGTAAGTCATAGTTGATGATACTGCCAACTAGGTGGATATATAATCTCTCTTTTAGGATTTTGGCTAGGGAGCATAGAATAGTGGTAGGTCTGTAACCTGAGGGCTGTTTGCGATATGTGGTTTTACGTTGATGTGTTTATATCTATAAGACATATTTCCTTCTGTTGGTGTCAAATTTATAAGCATGGGATAGAGATTTAGCTATATATTTTGTGGAAAGTTTAAAGAATTTAGGATGAAGCCATGAACCTTTAAAGGATTTCATAATGTCTAATGCTTTTCTAAACTGTTTGGATGTTATGTGCCTAAAATAAAAAGGTGGTAGCTCAAGGAGGTGGAATAGTGAAGTATGTGCATATGCTATATTTGCCATACTATGTAAGCTACAGCAACTATTTCAAGATTTGGAGCTCAGGTGATAAGGTTTTTAATGTTTAAGAAGTCCCTGTCTCCATGGTTTGGGCTGCTTGCAGATGTGTCAAATTTATTAATGTTTTCAATGGTTCAAGGGTATTGGAAAAAAACTTGGAGTCTAGAAATGCCCTCAAAGATCTTCACACTAGCATATCTTTGATTAAACACACTCTCCCATTGAATTATCCAAACCTTGTTTAAAAAGGGCAACAAAATAAAACAATCAAGCTTTCTAACTCCAAGTGGAATAGACTTCCATTATCTAGTAGAGTGAAAGTGAAAGGGATTCTGCAATAACTTAGTTAAACAACCATTAAGTTACAAGGGATATTTATTTCTAGTAGTTATCTGATGATTTATCTTATTTATCCCCACATTAACACCATAGCTTTCCATATGTAAACATACACAAAACAGTTACTCTGTAAGATTTGTGTTATAACCAGTTCTTCACCTATCTTGCAACGTAGTGATTCAAATCATAACCCAACATCACTGTGACAACTCTTTCATGAGGAATGGTACCAAAAGCCTTGGCCATATCTGAATTTATAACATCAGTAGACATCCCATTATCCAAAGTTTCCCATAAAGGTTGATAACAACAAATACATCAAACAGGATCTCACTTGAATAAATCCATGCTGAGCTAAATCCTTCTTTTTACTCAGAGTCAAATATATATATATATATATATATATATATATATATATATTTTTTTTTTTTTTCTTACTGGGAAAGTCCGTCTGTGTCAAGTTTACCCATTTTCAGTGGAAGCCTGGGAGAAAAGCTACAATAAAAATTATACACAAGACAATTCCTTAATTACAGTAAAGTTATTCATAGATGACTCTCAAAACAATTTTCTAGAATGCAGGTCAGATTAATCGGTCTGCGACTAATCTGATTCTCAATCAAATTAGAATCCTCACCCTTGGGCACCAGAAAAACTAATGCCCCTTTCCATAAAGTTGGAACAAATCCTGACTCCAGTGACCTTTGGAAAAAATATACTAAGTAAGGAGTTTCGTTCTTAACAATAGACTAAAAAATAACTAACGAATCCCATCCATCTGAAACGAGGTATGATCTTATTAAGTGCATCCTCAGTTTTGTCTGAGAATAAATTGGGACACCATCCATCAAGATTAAAGGATGTAAGCTTTATCAGGATTATCTACCTAAGATATAACTGTAGCTTCAAAAAATAAATCTGCTAAAATTTTAGTGTCAGTATGAACATAATGTTATAAATGCTATGTTTACACTTAAATTGATTCAAATGTTTATAAATGTTTTCCTATTATCTGTAGTATGATAAGCAAGTTTTCTCAAGTATTCACTCCTAATAGTTTCATATGGCTTACAGGATCTAGTTACAGTAAACTCTCAGTTAACCAGAACTCAAGCAACTGGCACTCTCAAGCAAAATGGCAAAAAACTATTGAAGAAATACAGTCCAGTTTTCATGTGTTGCACTTTGTTTTCCACCTGCAGAAACATACCTTACATTTTTAGAGTTTGAGTTTTAAAAAAGAAGATAGGAATAAATTCCCTCTCTCCCCAACCTGAGAACAAGTCAAACCAAACAAATAGTATAGGGGGCAGTATTAGTCAGGACTATGTTTAATAGTAACTCTCAAGCAACCAGAAACTACAGTTATCAGGCATCTACCAATCCCCATGGGTGTCTGTTAACTTAGAGTTTGTTGTAATTTATATTTTCCCTCATTTTACTCATGAGGTTTCCTCCTATATACTAATTCCAAAAATACTCTGTTCTTTTACTAGCCTTATCCAGCTCTCTATTCCACCAAGCAGTCTTAAATCTTGTTGATTTAAGAGTTTCTAAAGAATCATGCTCATCTACAAGATGATAAAAGTATGCATAAAATCATTCCCAACTGGTAGATATGTTCACAATACATATTACTTCCTCCCAATTCCAGCTATTTATCTTTTTCATCACAGCTCACAAAATCATTTACAAACCGTTAGACTGCCCTGCCCTCTCTTCCATCCTAACCCACTACCACCCAAATAGACCACTTACATCTGAAAATCAACTTCTTCTGCAAGTAAACATGCCCAAACTTCCCGCTGGCAAATTGCTTTATTCTTTCTCTAATGCCAAGCATTGGAACACTCTCCCATTAGCTATCAGAACCTCCAGTAGTATCTCCTCATTCAGAAAATCTCTGCAGCATCACCTCTCCATCCTATGGCAGTGTAATTGTCTCAGTTCTCACCCAACCATAACCTAAATATCTATATTCTAAATTTGTTCCTACTCAAATTTATATCCTTACCCCTGCAAACATTCTTTTTCTCCAGCTAATTTATCTCTGTTTCCTCTATCCACCCTCACACATTCATCTATCCACACCTTTCTTTCCACCCTGCTGCCTATAATACCAAAACACCTTCAGCATACTGCCAAGATAGCATTTTCTTCAATATACTACTCTTAGTGTACAGTAATTTAATCACTTTACTAGTTTGCAGCTCTTAACCACTAAAAATCTGTACATCTCAGGCATTTGTACACTTTCAACTTTTGTATATTACTGTCTGTTATTAATATTGTTTGTATATTCTTGTTGTTTTATTTTATATTTTATGTATTGTTATATTGTGGAGGTTTTCTTCCTTGGTCTCCACTGAAAATGGGTTATTTTGGCCTGGTTTCCCGGTAAACAAATGGCAATAAATAAATACATAACTAAATAAATTGACCTTGATATTACAAAAATCAGTTCTGCAATAAGCTTGTATCACAATCTCCTGCCTCTTAGGTAATTCCAAAGGGACTATTAGCTATTTTCATGAGTGTAAGATCCTGTTAACTTGGGTTGTATACATTCTTTCACATTTTTATCATTATTGGGCAAAACACTATCTAATATTTTACCCCTTCTAGTTGATTTTTTTTACTATATGGGTATATCTTGTTGCCTGCTATACTTAGCACATTACCAGCTACGCCTGTAACATTCAAGGTGCTGTCCCAGTGTACCTGGGTGTGAGCTGGGTATTAAAATCTCTAGCAGTAGTCTCATCATTATTCAACTAGGCCAAAGACCACAAGGGCCTTATTTAAGCCTAGCCATGCATCCCAAATCTCTGACAAGTTCTGATACCCTTGATAAGTGTAAGCATGGGCCTGGGAGATTAACCATTTACAGATTACCTGTGTCCATTAGAGACATAGGTGCCAAACCAGGGATGAATTTCTGGTTTCCAATCCAGTTATCCAAGTTGCACTTGAATTGGGTTAGGAGGAACTCTGCTTCACCTGGATGGGGAACTTGTTCCATAGATGGGGTAGTCTCTGGCATACATACCTATATCTCCAGCAGGTCCTGTTTATATCACAAGCAAGGTTTAAGTCTTTAGAATGGGTAATTCTGGTGGCATTTGTTTTGTGGATATGCAGGAAGTCCATCAGAATGGGGTCTCAATGCTCTGTATGCCAGGCATAGATTTCCCCTCAAAAGCTTGTAGGAGACAGAATACAGTGATAGGGCCTTGAGGCAGTCTGCCTAGGACATTTTACTTAGGCCCTGTATTCTTTTAGTGAGGAACCTCTGTGGACATTCCAATGATTGGATCTGCCTGGTTAAGTACATAGCAAAGGTGGCATTGTACTTGGTGATAGGTCTGATGAATGCCGAAAACAGTGGAACAATGACTTCCTTGGACTTAGATGACATACCTTTGTTGATAAGTTGCACAACATAGAATAATGTCCTCACCACTGTAGGCATGTGATGGTCAAAGGATAGATTACTATCTATGTGTGTCCCTAAGTCCCTGACTACTGAGTCAACTCTAAGGGGTGTGTTGTCAATATGATAGTTACTAGGGATGGATGACTTACCAAAGGATACTATTATGCATTTCTTTGCATTTAGTTTTAGTCCATGACTCTGACATCAGTTGTTTGTCTGTGCCAGTCCCTCCTGGAGAACATTTGTGTCAGTGTGAGATTCAATATCCGTTCCTAATTTGCAATTATCCACAAATTTAGTCAGCCAGAGACCACTGACATTGGCCTTGACTTCTGAGAAGTAAATGCCAAAAAGAAACAGTCCAAGGACTGATCCCTGAGGGACTCCACTTGTGACTGGCCTCTTTGTAGAGGCAGACTCCCCAATTCTAACTTCCTGGGTCCTGTTTGTGAGCCATTTGGCTATCCACCAGGTGACATGAGGGTTTGTACCTAACCTCATGAGTTTGTCAAAAATGCCTGAGTTGGGTATTGTGTCAAATGCCTGGCCAGGTCAAGGTAGGCAGTGTGAATGATTTTGTCCTCATCCATTGCTTTGGTGACCTTCTCAAAGAGTCCACCAGGTTGAGTAGGCATGATCTCCCCTTGACAAAACCAAACTGGGTTGGTCAGTGTCTGGAGGTTTACTATATCTCTGTTGATCATCTCCATGATCATTTGTTCCATGGCTTTACATATAAGACTGGTGAGACTTATGAATCTGTAGTTTCCAGGATCTGTGGAGGGCCCACTGATGTGCAGAGGATGACTGTTGCCTTTTTCATTCATAAGGCATGAAGCCTGTTTGAAGGCTACAGTTAAACAGTAATTCGAAAGGCCCTGATAGATCATGTTTCATGCTATTTAGAAGGCATCCTGGGATATTGTCTGGGCCCACTGATGAAATATTCTTGGTCTTGGAAAGAGCATTAATGAGCTCAACTAACAATCCTAGGTGTTACAGTCATCCAAAATTGTTTTGGTGCCTCAGACTGGATTTTTGTTGGGGGGAGGGGGGCTTTTGGAAGTGTATGTGGATGTGTTTGTAGAAATGCCTCCGTTTTGCTATAGACTTAAGAATAATAGTTTTTTTGTGTTATTTTGGTCACCATTTTGTTGGTACCAGATGTTACCCATTAATTTAAGTAATTGCTTTAATTTATTAATTAGTCCAATGGCATGTTGTTTTTCTTACTCTTAAACATTGTAGAGAGAGGAGTCAATTTTGTAGTGGTTCTAGAATACTGCCGAAAGTACCCAGTGCTGCAGCTGGATTGTGATAATTGAAAATCTGACTCCAAGCTGATGATCCACAGAACAATATGCATATTATCCTGTGCTGAGTCTGATATGGTTGTTATGAATTTGTGGATGGGAGAATTACTCTGTGTACTGAATGACCAGCAATAATTAGGTTGGAAGTCCATGCACAACACTTCAGGAACCCATACTCATAGCCATATTATATTTTAGCATACCCTTCATGGTGTATATAAGCTGAAGTCATTACTTTTTAAGACCGTGTTAATCAGCATCATTACCTTACATGATGGCACAAATAATTGCCAGTGGTGCATATTTTGATCAGTCCTATGGATTAGTTACCCACACTTAGACAAATTATTGGAAATACAAAGCTATTTGACAAGAGGCCATGTGTGCCTTGCGGAAAGCCACCCTCAAGTGCTACCACCCCTTTTCAAGGAGGACAAGGCCTGTAAGTCCAGAAGTTTAATTTTACTAATCTGAATTTACATGCATTTGGTTCCATTGTGTATGATTGTCTAAATGTCTAAAACTATTTTATGTGCATTGGTTACAATGAATGGTTTAATTAATAAATATTTGTTTTGTGTTTCCACACCAAAGTGTTTGCTTTCACTCTGCAGAATAAGTGATACTTCTACATGAAACAGTCATTCTGGATGTTTCGTGGTATTACATGAAACAGCCATTCTGGATGTATTGTGGCATTACATGAAACAGCCATTCTGGACGTGTTGTGGTATTACATGAAACCGTCATTCTGGATGTGTTGTGGTATTACATGAAACCGTCATTCTGGATGTGTTGTAGTTTTACATAAAGAAGTCATTCTGGATCATAGTATTACATGAAGCAGTCATTATGGATGTGTCATGGCATTACATGAAGCAGTCATTCTGGATTTATCATGGTATTCTGCCAATACATTTTAGCCATATAATCTGTACTATTTAACAAGTACTACAGTATCTGTAAAGTCATCAAGCCATATGTTTGTATATCTACATTCTGGGTGTGTACATATGTGAATAGGTATGCAGTATGCAATAATGATGTGTCCTGCCACTGAATGGTGACAGATGCATAGGACAATTAACTCCTCTTCACTTTTTTTATTGTGTTTGTGCATGTCATTGTACATGTATGGATTTAACTAAGCAGAACTCAAATTAGGTTAAAGTTTTTTTTTATTTATGACTTTCAAAAAATTATTTCACAATAACCCTTTTCATTAACCTTGTTTTTTAACAATGTGTCATGTAAATGAAGATGTTAGCATACATTTTTTTTTTTTGCTCTGTGGTTATAAGTATTGCATCATTTCCATGTGTATTATGACTTTTCCTTGTATTTACATTGCTGGTATGTCTTATTTTTCCAATGTGTGTCTGTTGCAAGAAAGTATCTCTATATTTCACACCTTAAAAACAAAGGGATTGTATCTAGATCTATGGATGTCAATGTCCCCCTTTACTCATTTGGCCACTCACTGAATATAACACCCCCTTTGGCATGTGTCTGTCCAGACACATGCAACAACTGTAACGCCCACAGAAGTACCTTACTAAAAGGATACAAGGCCTAAACAACATGTTCTACATGGGTCAACTCAAAGCCCTGTCATTATACTTAGTATCCTACAGACTGCTAAGAGGTGACATGTGTCTGACATACAAGGCATCCTTCAATCATTATTGATGGATTTATTGCACATCAGCCAATCAAATAGCATCTGAAATACTCTGTCTAGGGATTTAAACCTCTTCTGCAACATCAACAGAAGACGGACAAGCTATAGTTTGCTGGGGATACCACTGCTATGGAACAGATTCCCAATCTACATAAAACAAAGTTCATCCCTGTCCATTCTCAAGCACAGTCTAGATCTAGGTATGGGAAGCAAGAAATTTACACCAGGACTGCCCGTATACTAGTAATGGACAGACGCAGCTCCTACATGGTTTATCTCATGCATGGCCCCCCCTCAAATTATGTTTTTTGTATGATCCCAGTTATTTTCATTAGGGGCAATATATAATTACCAACCATTGGGATGGGTAAGGGCAATTTATAGCCAAGTGGGATAGGGTATATTGAGTACAAAAGAGGAACTGGCTAGGCTTAAAATGGCCCGCAAGATTAGCTAATCTAGTACATACCTAAGAAGAACGTATGAATCTATCAATAGCTAAGTAAAAGACCATTTCATATGTAATAGTTTTCATTGCTCTCCTGAACTGTGCTAAATGAATAGTAAAAGCAAAGTATAATTGTACAAGAGTCCAGCCTGACTGTGTGAAACATGCTTACTACCTGAAACCCTAACTTGTCACCCAGATCACCGTGTGCATACAAGTCATATGTCTGGTAATGTCCAGTAAGTACATTATATGTGTCCGTTCCCCTTTCTGAGTATTTGGTCTCCGTTACCGTCACTAGATGTCATGTACCCATTTGAGTGATTATTTCATTACTATTTAACTGAGCTCATACTTTTAAGAGTAGTGCAGTCTTTTTCTTTTTTTGGTTAAATTTCCACGATGCCTGTTGAAATTAGCATCATTACCTCAGTGCACTGTAATATCATGTAAATTCTGACAAACGATTGAAGTACAAATGAATAATTTCTCATAACAATTATACTTTGTACATTACTGTTTACAGAACACAAAGCACTGTAATCCAAAGAAATCAAAAAATACAGAGCATTGATTTTTTTTCTGGCTATATACCACATGTCAGACTGGAGGAGCCGCGGTGGTGCAACGGTAGCATTGTCGCCTCATAGCAAGAGGTTCTCCCATTCGATTCTCGGCTGGAGTGCCTTCTGTGTGGAGTCTGCATGTCCTCCCCGTGGTCGAGTGGCATTCGAAAGACATGAGTGAATGGCCGTGCCTTCGTTGAAGGTTGGGCGTCGGGCTGACACCTTGGCACCATAAAAATCGACTGCCAATCATTAGCGGTCCAGAGTTCCACTGTGGCGATCCCTAACCAGGAAAAGCCAAAAGTAAAACAACAACAACCACATGTCAGACTGGAAAGTGATGCCACTGTGATGCTGAAAGATGGATTTTTACTGCAGCATTGCATTTGTTTGACAGACTACTAATGTTTTAACTTTGTTGAAAGAATATTTATTCATAGTACTAGAATTGTTTTACTTCATTACTCTAAAGATGTTAGAGACAACATTGAATAGTCTGTACATATTTATATTACTTTGTTAAAGGATAGTGCTTAGTTAGTCTTCAGTGGTAAACCAGACCTAACTGTTTATTAAAACAACAACTTGATACTTTACTAGATCAGTTAATATGTTACAGTCCATACTATTCAGAATGGCCTGCTGAGAAGCACTGGTCAGCATTTCCAAGCACTTCTTATATATCTTCTTCAGTAGATGGGCCTGCTGTATCATTAAAATGTTTTAAATATTTGGAATGAATAGCCTGATTTTATTTGCTGCAATGTTTTTTCTTGAAAATATGGAATGTTTATGCATCAAAATGTTGGCAACACAAATTGCTTCAGGGGCATATTATAATAGACCCCCGATTATTACTAAACCATCCATGATTTGATTAGCAGTTTTTGTACTGTAGGAAATGATAGAGAGGGAACGTTGTGGAAGTATCCATTCATCTTTGCTACTGGGAAGGGGAGGAGCACATTTCGGGTGCTGTTCAAATAATCTAAATTCCTTGGAGGAGGTTAGAAAACAAAGGTGATAGTTTGGGACATCTGCAGACTTATGTAGGAGAATGTCACAGCCCAGCACTCTCCACTGCATGTCCAACCCCAAAAATACTAGACATGCAGAAGGGAGTAGGGCTTAGTAAAAAAAAAAAAAAAAGTTAATTCTGCCTGCCTGGATGAAGACTGCACTAGAATCAGCTATAATCCAATAGAAAATAAGTGGCAGAATCACAACAATCAGACAAATAATTGACAGGTATGGGAGGGCCCCAAAAAGTTAATTATACCACTCTAGGTCCTTCAAACAGAATGGATGCTGTCAAAGAGGTATCATTATTCAGAAGAATAGCTATTACATAGTTCACTGTATCACTCATATGTGTCACCTGTAGAACATCTCTGCTGTATATGATGACCAGTATATGTCAAAAACTCAGTTTAGAAATGCATCACACTCATGCAAATAACAGAGATCAGCATCAGTATTATCAAAGAACTTTCTTTCTTTCTTTTTTTTTTTTGGTCAGTGTACCTATCTGTAGTTGTGTGAGCTCAAACGTTTTTATAGCAAGAAAGGTAGTACAGGGAAACATTTCATGATAATAGAGTGAGGCTTGCCCCTAACTTTGCAAGAGCTGTTACTTATGTGTGTATGTATGTATGTTTGTTTTATTTCATTTTATTTAGTTATTCAATTTGATTTTATTTGCCCTGAGTTTAAAGGAATCTTTGTGTGTTTGGCAGCAGGTCAGATAAAAGATTCAGTAACGTATTTTCTGTCTATATGCAGACTCTCTTAGTATTATGAAGATTCTACCTTATTTCCCTTATTGGCTTGCTTTGTTTGCATTTTACGGTAGTGTATCATAACAGCATTTATGTAGTACTAATTCAGGAACTCCTCAATGAATAAGGTATAGTATCTGTGACTATATAATAGTGTACAGATTACCTGTTAGGTTTCTTTGATCTATTCTGTCCATTTATTAGCATGTCATACAACAATTGCTTTAACAATTTCATTTGCAGCTTGTGCTATCTTGTTCAATGTTACAAACTTAACAGTTGTGTAAGAGATATTTTTCCAGAGAAATGTAGTTTAATAATTGTATTATTCTTTAGATTTTTCAGGAATGTTTATCCATTCAAAATAATTTGTATATTACTGTACCCTTTCCCTGTTTGATGTATTAAATAATAACTTTGTTATTTATTGGTCTTAATTTACCTAACCAGCTTTTCTCTTTTTTGTAGTTATGCTTTATACTAAACTTCCAGATAACCCAACAACCATACAACTCACTGGGCACCCTTACTAACTAGAGATTCAATTGTTTTTGACTAGCTGATCTAAGGTATAAATTCAAGAGGTGATCAGCCCAATTTCTTGTTGCATTATTTCTATTGACCAATTGTGCTGAAGACTGTGGGAAATGTGCTTCAGAAAAAGAGGTTGTGAGCCATAAGAAGCCATCTTGTGTGTGATGGAGGTGATCCCTGGATACTCTCAATGTGTAACAAACATATAGTCATTCTTGGTGGTCTTCATCCCTACTTCCAAATTTGATGCTTTCCTATCAGATAGAACTCCCCTTGCAGCTGGGCCTTCACTTGGTGCCTGGCTACTGATCTTTACCCTTTTCAATACATGTGAGAAAATATCACTGTTCACTTCCTCTTATTCTCCTGTCTGACCGATAAATGTTCCAGATTTTTGTTCACCAAGTGCTAACTAAAAAGTAGTTGGGCACTGTGACTGTGCTATATAGATAACCCATATTAAAAGCTTCTTGCATTTTCAGAAAAATAAAAAAGACGTCCGGAATTACCCAAAAAGCGTTTAATGAACAACACATTAAACAGTAAGCACTTTTGTCACTTGTAATGACTTCCTCAGACTGAAAAATGTTTTAAACAACAAGCATTTTAAATAGTACATGCACCAATCACATCTTGAGCATTACTCATGTCAACAAATTACGTCAGTGCTTAAGCCCTTTCTTTTTAGATAGGCTGCAAAGTCATTTCTATTGTTTAACCCTGGCGGAAAGCAGGCATTCAGCCTTACCTGCCACATAAACTCTCGCCAGCTTAATTCATCTTCAGCATCAAAACTTTTTTCATAATTAGATATTTATTCTAAAACTGTTGTTTGTCTTTTGGCTTTTCCCGGTTAGGGGTCACCACAGGGGAACTCCGGTCCGCTAATGATTGGCAGTAGATTTTTACGAACACCAAGGTGCTAGCTCGATGTCCAACTTTCAATGAAGGCATGCCCATTTACGCATGTATTTCGAATGCCACCCAACCACGGGGAGGATATGCAGACTCCACACAGAAGGCACTCCCTGCACTCCAGCCGAGAATCGAATGGGAGAACGTCTTGCTGTGAGGCGACAACACTACTGCTGCACCACCGCAGCACACTTTTAAAACTAAAAATTTAAAATGCATAGAACAGCTACTAGTTTTATAATGCTTAGCTATGGCATTTTTAACATCACCTATCTCAACAGCATGTTTGTGTTCATAAACATGTTCTCTGCTTGTATGTTCAATATAAAAAGAAGGGCAAGATTGGCACATCACTAAATAAACAACAAACTTACTTTTACATGTAAAATAACTTTGTATATATAAAACCATTTACGTTGACTTCTTGAACATCAATCAACAAGTTATCACATAACCTACAATTAAAACATTTAAACATACCAGACCTACGCTTATTAGCCAAAATAGGTTTATCAAGTTTACCTTGGAAATGATTCTTAAAACTTTTCCCTCTTTTGTATATAAACTGATGTTGGTCCCCCACTTTAAATTCAGTAGAACTTTGTATTATTTTCTAATTATTCCTAATAATACTCTTAACAGTATTGGTGTCTCCACTATTGCAAACTTGCATAGAATTTCTATAGTCTTTTTGGTCATCTACAGTTTTAACACGTTACTTAGTTTTGTCTCATTTCTTTCACAACATTGAGTGAACTAGTTACTACATCTGCAGGGTAACCTCTAGACACATATTTATCACAGCTTCTTGCATTTTATTTATACATAATCCCATGCTAAATTTCAGTATTTAATCTTTTTTTTTCTAACCTCATTTCTCAGTGTTTAACTTAATATTAGGCATGGAATAATGCACAGCATGTATTATTTCAACTGTTTCCCAATATGTTCATAAATTTAATTGCTGTAACATATATTAATTCCACCTTCAATTTGCAGTTTAATTTTCAAATACAGAAAACTGCACTAAAAAAACACACTGGGTTCAACAGACTTATAATATACATATATTTTCCCACACTACCTTAATAAGTAAAAGTTTTTTCAATGGTATTTATTCAGTGTTTATTTGCACATCGTATACATTTCAGATGTATTGTACTGTAATCTTTCCTGATCAAAAGCCTCCAGTAAAATTCCTTACTACCCATTCTCCAAGATATTTAACATCTTCATTGTTCACTACTAACATGTTTTATATATTTATGATAACCAAAAATGAAAGGGAGAGAAAATGTTTATTCATAGAATATGCCTAACCCTTGCAGTGCTTCATTTTTGTTTGGAAATGCTCCATGCACTACTTATTTTGCGGATTTGTAAAATGACCATCATTTGCAAATTTCAATATCTTACAAATATTATCCACTAGATTTAAAATATTTTAAATCACAAGAATTGTATAACAAATACCAACAAGCTGTAAACCATGGAGAAGACTTGTATAACAAAACAAACAACATACTTATTGAATAAAGCCTGCTAAGCTCCTTTATTTAAAGCTTTGGCTTTTGTTTAAAAACAAACATTTAGTACCTTTTTCATCCTGTAATCTGTTTTCATTCATTTCACCCAGTAATTTAGAAAGCTAAAAATGCACAGCAGTACCATAAAAGCAGCATGTGTACCTAAACTCTAAGAAATTATGGTCTGTCATAACATCACAATCTATGCAGAATCCTGTAACTTTTATTAGACTTTTGTATTAACCATAATACCATCAGTTTTGCCCAGGATAATTCGAGCAATCCACTCAGTTTGACCATTTCTCACAATAAATACTTTTAAAGGTGCCTAGTCATGCTGTTACATGAGCAAACAGGGATTTTTAAAAAGCAGGGTGAAAATGTTAAGGCATTTGAGAAGAACACTGATTTTTTTTTAAATATTTTTGTCCTGCTTCTAGAAAGTTTTAGTAGTTTGCCCGCTCTAACAGATAATCAAATAGATCACTAAGCAGTCACTAATGTAATACTTATCAGAACAGGAAATACACATTTTGAAAGGTACCTTGCATTCTAATTCTACCATCACAGATGGTCCATCTTGGTGGTCTCCTGCCTTCTTAAATACAATATCTGTTATGGAATTGAAACACAGATTAGAATTTATATGTGAAAAAAGTTGTCTCATAAACCAAAATGAGAACATACAATCTTTTGAACAGGAGCTGCAGAGTGGAACTATACCCTTTGGTTATAAATATAAAATATTCTATTTCTCTAACGAACTACATTATTTCTTATTGTTAACATTAACTCATTCCTGTAAGACCTACATGTATGCTACTGTTCTTTCTCATTCATTGTGAAAGTTTACACACGCATACACATACACATGCGCGCACACACACACACACACACACACACACACACACACACACACACACACATTCTTACTTATACTACATGATTCACTGAGTATTCTGTTAGCTGAATACCAATCCTGGTGTCACACTTGGTTAAATGGAGGATTTAGTGAGTGCATTGAGTTGAGTGGTGCAATATTACATGTAAATAAGTGAGACTGGATTGTAATGCCAAAATGCTAGTTAATAACAAATGTTTCAACATTTGATGTGCATGTGGACATGTGTGTGTGTGTGTGTGTGTGTGTGTGTGTGTGTGTGTGTGTGTGTGTGTGTGTGTGTGTGTGCTGTGCGCGTGCACGCTAAGGTTAGAGTAAGACCTGGGGAAGGGACTGGATGTGTTGCTGTGGTTTAGTACTACTGTGTGTGAAGTGTAAATGCTTGTCTTGTTTATTTGTACTGTTAGTGAAAGGTACTTATTAGCCTAATTTGTAGTGTTGGGTTTAGGGACACATGTTGGGTTAGGATTAGGACACAGGAGTAAGATGGTACATGCTACATTACTAAACACTGTTTCTCTAAGAGTCACTAAACCAAACAAACACACTCATATTCTGAAGCATAGCACAAAATGTAACTCCTTCCCTGCCTTACTGTAACCCTGCCACATGAACACTTACACACATACACACACACACACACACACACACACACACACACATATATATATATATATATATATATATATATATATATATATATATATCTTTATATGGATCTACTTTGAAACATCGCAGCCCATATTATCGAATATCAGCATATCAGCTTGCTGGAAAAAAAATCGCAAAAACTTAAAAAATTTGAATGACAAACTTTTCCTAGGTTAAGTAAACGCTTGCCCTAACTTACACAAAACATGAAATGCAGCAAGTAAAACCCACCTAGTTAGGGCACTACACTCCTCCAATTATATATGCTAACTCTGGGATCGTACTACAGTGGAGGAAAGGACATGCTGGGCAAGTGTTTACTTACCCTAGGAAAACTTCGCTGTTCAGGTTTGTATGTTTTCACAATTTTCATTTCAATGGGCTGTGATATTTCAAAGTAGACTCATATATACTCATTGCTGTAACACAATCTTGCATGTCTTCACATTTGTATTTCTGCAGTGAGGCATTAATTTTCCTCCATACTGCTACTCGCCTGCGCCATTTAAAATGTCAAGTCGACCATTTTATGCCCACACAAATGAACAATCTCCTATATGTGCAATTGCTGTTTTGTACAATAGCCAATTCACAATTTGACCAAATAGATGTTTGACAGAAGTATGGGAACCATATGTTTATGTATACACAGATATATATATGTAAGTATATTGCCAGAGTATTAGTGCAACAGGTAAGTGTTTGATTTGTATTCAGATGTGTTAATGAAGATGTTTGTTAGGGTCCAATTGCCTGTTTGATTTATAAAACTGGAATAGGACAGTTCAAAAAATAGAGGCTGATATTGTTGCAAAATGTTGATAATTATAGTTTAAAACCCTGTATGAAGAAGTTGCAGGTTATATCCCATGCAAGCCAGCTTTTGGCACTGAAATATTTGCTTATTTGAATGCTTATTTGAACTGTTTCTTTCTGGAATTGGTGTGCCTTGGTTGCTGTAGCATAGACTAGATTCAGGCATCCTGAATCTAGTTTTGTTTGTATAACCTGAGCACTAATCCACGCCATCTCTTTTGGAGAAGGTTCCCTGCACCCTAGTGGCAGGAGTGTGCAGTTAGAACTTGTCTGATTGAAGACTGCTACAACCTGGCTCAGTTTTGATCTTTTTTACTGGTTAATTGGGTAATTTGTTTAAATCAGTTTGCTCACTTTCTATTGTTATATAAAAGTTGCACTTTATTCATCTGCTTTTACTGTATTTGTGTTTCGTCCTACTTTATTTTGCTTTTGCTGCTTGTTATTAAAAGAACTTAATTGCACTTATTCTGCTGCATTTATTACTGCTTGTTAGTAGCCTGATTAAATTGTAACTGTTATTCTAAGCCTTTGGTTGAAGCACTAGGGCTTCAGACCAGTTCTTTTACATTAAGAAGGTTTGTGGTCTGCACTGTTGTGGCAGGACAGGTAGCTTACATCCTTCTAAGTTGGGAGTTGCTGATTGAAGGCTTAGTGTCTGTTATTCTAAACGTGTATTAGTTCTGGTTTAAGCACTGGGGTTTTGGGTCAGTTATTTTACATTAAGAAGGTGTGGTCTGCACTCTTGTGGGAGGAGAGGGTAGATTCTGCCCTTCTGAGCTGGGAGTTTCTGGTTAAAGGCTTATTGTGCCTGCTTATTTGAACTGTTTCTTTCTGAAATTGGCATGCCTTGTTTGCTGTAGCACAGACTACATTCAGACCTGCTGAATCTATCTTTGTTTGTATAACTTGAGCACTAATCCAGACCATCTTTTTTTGGAGAAGGTTCCCCTGCACCCTAGTGTCAGGAGTGTGCAGTTAGAACTTGTGGGGTTGAAGACTGCTGGAATGGGGCTCAGTTTTTAGCTTTTTGTTGGTTAATTGGTTAATTTGTTTAAATTAGTTTTCTCATTTGCTACTGTTATAAAAAATAAATACACTTTATGCATCGCCACTTAGCTAGGTTTAAACTATTCTCGGTGCCATAAAATGTGCTCTTCAAATTTTCCCTTAGAACGAGCCATTTTTTTAGTTTTAGCACTAAAATCTGTTTCTTTGAGCTCAGCACTTGTTCAGAACTTATTGTAAACACTAAATATGCTACAAATAACTACAGCACTCAACTTTCCTCACTTGTCTAGAGAAAAACAGTTTTTAGTACTTAATAAATAAGTACCTATCCAGGCATGTCTAATGGTCAGCTCCCAGTGTTTTCTCCTGTCTACTTGATGAATCTGGGCATCTTGGGGTGATGCAGCAATTGCTTCATGTACACAGACAACCCTCTCCTCCTACCAACCAACACTACAACCTGTGAGAGATGCACTTAAATAGCCAAACTGGAAGCAAAGCTCTCTTCACCCAAGACTGGACTAGACAGTCAAGTGGAGAAGGTAAACACTTGCACCACACCATACTCATCACATAGTCCCTCAAATCTACACCACCAAAACACACACATAGAAACATGAAGCAGACACCTACCTTTATGGAGGCTCTCAATAAAAATCTGCTCAAGCAACAGAGACCTCCAAAGCAGAAATGCAAGCAACCTCCACCCCTCCAACACAACCCAAACTGTGTGGGGTCCTGGCAAAGCAGCATGGTCTGTCGATCATGTCATCCCAGGCAGACAGATACTGGATTCCCTTTGAATGACACCAGAAGCTTAGCCAATTGTTAAAGTCAATCATTTTGTCCTTGTACTGTGGTGTCATTCTGGGTGATGGCAGGATGCTACTCAGGGCTAGGGTCATACCAGCCTGAGCTACAAGATCAGAGAGCTCCTCCATGTCTCTTTTCATGTAGTCCAGGGAGGTACATCTCAGGTCATTCACACCAACATGGACAATGACAGAGTCATATTTGTACTTGTTGTGGAGTGACCTGAGTGCATGCATTATGTGGTGAATCCTGGCACCTGACAGGCAGCTGACAGTAACTTTTTCCTTGTTTAGCCTGGTGAGTGGAACATCAGTGTGCCTAACTATAGAGTCACCTATGACTAGAGTGTTGGGTACGTTATGCCTTATGGGCTGTAGTTGAGTGGCACACTGAGTATGTGGGCTGTGTGTCATTTGGGTTGTGTTGGGGGGGTAGAAGTTGCTTGCATTTCTGCTTTGGAGGTCTCTGTTGTTTGGGCAGATTTGTACTGAGAGCCTCCGTGAATGTAGGTGTGTGTTTTGTGCTTCTGTGTGCTTGTTTTGGTGGTGTAGGTTTTGAGGGACTATGTGATGAGTGTGGTGCAGTGCAAGCGTTTACCTTCTCCTCTTGACTGTCTAGGCCAGTCTTTGGTGAAGAAAGCTTTGCTTCCAGTTTGGCTATATAAGTGCATCTCTCACAGGTTGTAGTGTTGGGTGGTAGGAGGAGAGGGTTGTCTGTGTGTACATGAGGCAATTGCTGCATTGTCCCAAGATGCCCAGATTCATTAGGTAGACAAGAGAAAACACCGGGAGCTGACCTTTAGACATGCCTGAATAGGTGCTTATTTATTAAGTACTAAAAACTGTTTTCCTCAAGACAAGTGAGGAAACGTGCTGTAGTAATTTGTAACTTATTTAGTGCTTACAATGAGTTCTGCACAAGTGCTGAGATCAAAGAAACTAAAAAGCTGGCTAGTTGCAAGGGAAATGACAAATTCACCACCTTAACAGGTACAAGCAAGCAAAATCTGTGGGTAATGCTACTCAATGCTAGAAGTCTAAACTTCAAAATGTATTCACTCGAAGCACCCCTTAAAATGGAGAACATCGACATCTGTGCAGTGACAGAGACCTGGTTCTAGGCTCCAGAGGGCACACCTGCATTACCAGGCTATAATTCATACCACACCTTTCGGCCACCTAACCTGGACCAAAACACTAAAGGCGGAGGCATGTAAATATTCATTAAGGATATCCACACCTCCAGGCTAGTTGCTCAGAATAATGCATCTGAGATTATCTAAGTGTAATTACCTCTGGGCAAGAACGCAATCCAAATTGTAACTTGCTACAGATCCCCCACCATGCCCCAGGATTCCCACTCCTCATTTCTTGATTCACTGGAAAATATTAGGGTACAACCCAGCACCCTAATAATGGGTGATTTCAACTACCCCACCATTAACTGGGAAAACTACTCATGTACCAACTCTTTTGCTCAACGTTTTCTGGAATTCATAAATTCCAATGCCTTGGATCAACTTATCCACACCCCCACCAGGGGCAGCAATATCCTAGACCTGGTCGTTATCAACATGGGTGACCGGTGTTCCACACCAGAGGTCAATTCCTCGTTGGTCAGATCCGACCACAAGCTAATCACCCTAGACATCCACATCCCGCCCCCACCCCCCATTAGGGAAACCACCGTAAAAATTTTCTCCAAAGCCAACTTCACGCTTCTTAAGACAGAAGTGGCAAACTGCACGACACCCATGGAGATGGACAATAGAGGTACGACTGCTGAATCCTACACAAATCACTTTATAAGCACTTACATGAGTGCATGGATTGTGCTATCCCTAACAGAACCAAGATGATATCCTCCAAAAAAGGAAGCCAATCTAGTGATCCCCCTGCCATAAACAAACTCTACAACAGAAGAAAGAAACTGTTGCAAAAACAAAGTAAAATCCCATGATTGGAGGAACTCCCTGGTCAGCCTCAGTAAGAAACTGAGATCCCTCATAAAATCCTCCAAAGCTAGTTACGAAAACAAAATCGCCACTGATTCTAAAGACAACCACAAAGCATTCTATAGCTATGTCAAGAATCTCAATGGCAACACTCAGATCTGCTCTGAGTTACAGCACAATGGCTCTAAATACACAGAACAAAGTGATATTGCCAACATCCTGGCAGATAGGTTCGGTGCTAACTTTACCCCCCCTCTCACCCCCTAAAGAGCCCATCTCTATACTGGAAGAATGCAAAGTTCCTGTAATCACGGCTGCACAGGTAAAAACCACACTCTTCAAAGCCAGGAACACAGCATCCATGGGACCAGACAACATCCCAGGCTTCATTCTACAGGAACTGCAGAATGAACTGGCACCCCACCTAAGCACCATGTTCAATCATAGCCTCACCTCAGGTGTTGTGCCCACTGAATGGCGCACAGCAACGATTATCCCACTCCATAAAGGGGGAGCCACCATGGACCCCGGGAATTACCACCCCATTAGCCTAACGAGCCGGGTCTGCAAGGCCATGGAACGTGTCATCATGGATCTTATACACAAAGACATTGGTAATCTCCAAGGACCCCACCCAGTTCAGGTTTGTAAAAGGCAGATCATGTCTCCTAAACCTGATAGACTTCTTTGAAGCAGTCACTAAAGGCGTAGACGAGGCTAAGGTGGTTCACATAGCCTGTCTAGATTTCACCAAGGCTTTTGACACCATCCCCCATTCTGGAATTATAGATAAACTCACTAAACTAGGTATAAATCCCTATCACAAGATGGGTTGCCAGTTGGCCCACTGACAGATCCCACACTGTGAAAGTAGCAGACTCCAAATCTGACTTCAGACCAGTGACAAGTGGAGTACCACAGGGTTCAGTCCTGGGTCCTCTCCTGTTTGGTATCTACTTTTCTGAAGTACAGGCTAACACAGAAGGTCTTTGGCTAATGAAGTTTGCAGATGACTGCAAACTAGGAGCCATAATCGAAACTCCTAACGATGTGGGCATCCTACAAACGGGCCTCATGGAGACAGATGCCTGGTGTCAAAGCCATGGCCTCAAGCTCAATGCCAAAAAGTGAATGGTCATCCGCTTTGGTAAAAACTCTGTACCCATGAGCTACCACATAGGTGGTAGTCTACTTAACACCGAAAGTGTGATAAGAGACCTTGGGACACAGGTGGACAGTAGTCTCTCCTTTGATAATCGCATCACCACAGTGGTCAGGAAATCTTTCTACGTGGCACACCTCATCACAAAAGGTTTGTTATCCAGGAAAAAAAGAGGTCATTGTTGCCCTTTACTCGTCACTCATTAGACTCATTATAGAGTACAGCGCCCCTTTTGGTATGTACCTCACAAGTCTGTACAACAAATGGAAAGGCAGCAGAAATACCTCACAAAGAGGATTACCGGCCTGAAACAGATGCCCTATGCAGACTGTCTCAACAAACACCAGCTTTACTTCATCGCATATCACTAACTCAGAGGCAATCTCTGCCTAACATACAAAGCTATGTCAAACCCAGAAATGTTGGACATGCGCCACTTAAAGAAATCCCAATCCCTCCAAGCTACATGTCCTAGGGACATAAATCTTGTTACTACAATCAACAGAACATGCTGGAGGGATAGATTCCTGTCTCAGAGACTTCCCATACTCTGGAACAAACTACCTGTTTATATCAAACAAAGCTCCTCATTAGCACTCTTCAAGAAAAATCTTGATGATTGGATGGGAAATAGGAAATTCACCCCGGGGATCACCTCTGTGGCTCTGCTCGACAGGAGCACAGGAAAATAATTTTCTTGGGTGGTGAAAGCCAGGGTACCTTTTTGGCTAGACTTATATAGGCCCTAGAGCCAATAGCCTAGTACCTACCTATGAACTTATTATAGGTCCAGTGGTTCTTGTCTGTGTTGTAAGGGGAGGCGAGTATTGTTAGATTTCTGTGTTTTAAAAGAGGAAGGAATTAAATCTATAGGAGTCATTAGTTTTTTTGATTGTAGCATGCCACCTGCTTTTTCAGTTGCTGAGATTGTGAAACTACAGAAGAGAGGGAATAATTGTTTTTATAGCCTTCATGATTCTCCTTCCTCCATGGTAGTGTGTCATAAGAGCCAGCTGTATAAAAATTGGGATGGTGAGCATGCAGACGTGTTGCCCACTAAAAAGCAGTCTTTGATTTTATGCGTTTTTTTTTTTTCATTTTTTAACTTTATAGATGTGCTGGATGTTTCATCTGAGGGGGGGGGGGGTTCAGTGGATTGGTTTTGATTTATTTGAGATTTGATGGGCTAAGCTTTGTTAATTTCACGTGGATCTTATAGTCTCATCATTATTCTAGACTGACTTATACAGCATGTCTGCAGGACAAAAAAAATGAAAACTATGTTTTAGAATCATATTTATAAATTCCTGACAGACAAAAGTAAAAACAGAAGATGCCAACTGTGTCGAAAGGGAATGGTAGGCAGACACTGAATTCATAGTTAGTGCGATGGAGTTCTTGATAACACTTTCAAGTGCACCGTTTAATATTGCTGGCTTAATGCTAAGGACCAAAGACTTAACTTTCACAGTTGTATACTGCAGGTTTGATTATGGTGTCATTTAAGTGGCATCCATGGGTAGGAGTTTGGAATTAGCTGGCTGACTATGGGCTAGTGAGGAGCTAAGGGAAAGCTTTAATAAATTACTCTTTTTTTTGCATTTATAGAGGAAGTAGCTCATCCCCCCACCTCATTGTCCATGCTAACTTGTTCTCTGTTACAAGGTACACCACTTAGAGGAATATACAGTATAAGGGAGGAGACAGCCCTACACAGCACAGAGCTATGTCCATGATCACTATTCTGAAGTGTGTCCGAACCACTGAACAGACATGACATTCCATAACATTCAGTGGGAATGAATCGTATTATTTATGATTGGCTGTTTTGGCTGCCTCTGAAGATGTGGAGACTCAGAAAGTAGAAGCCAAGTTTATGTGAGATGGACAGATGATGAGACAGCAACATACCCTATTTTAGGCTAATGTGGTGGTATGATATCCAGTGCTGAAGGGACAGCAGTACAAAATATATTTCCTCAGTTGTGGCGTTTACATGGGGTGAGAGGCGACCTCCTTGCTCTATGTGCTTGCTTAATCTCAGTAGTGAAAGAAAACCTTAACCATCTCACAGAAGCAGAAGGCATACTGCACAGTGATCCCATGATGTACACTGTCAAGACAAGGTACTTGTCAAGCACTCAAGTTCTGTTCATTGCAGATCACATGCTGAACTGTCACTGCTTTGTTCTGTGGACATTAGCTGCTTTCTATTATAGTCTTCTGTCACAGATAATTATAAATATGCAAGAGCTTGAGATCATGAAATATATTTGGTATTAACAAGTGCTAACACAGCACACAGCAAAACTGTTAGGAAACAAAAGTCCTGGCATATATACTAGGAACTAAAATAAAATTACTAGCTATAGTTGAAGATGGAGGAATAGTGTGTGCCAGGAATGTAACCAAAAAGCAGATGGAAACTTAAAGTAAAAAATGTGGATTTTAACTAATGTGGTTTGAATATTTTTGCTACATCTAAAATAATATTTGATTGTGAAAGCAGATTTTCATGGCAGTCTTGTATAATGAGAAAATGAACAGCAAAAAGTTGTTTATCTTGTACCAGAAAGTGTAATATATATAGAGTTCAGTGCTGCAAAATAAAATGAGGGATTACAGGGGGTTAGAAAGAATGCATAGTAAGGTAGCCCACCCTGGTATGAAATTTCTTATACTTCCATTGAATTTGACTATCTAGGGAGACTTTAAGCATAGCCTTGTGTCCGGAGGGAAAAAGGATGGAAAACTGTAGTTTTATGCCAAGAAGTAAAATATGCAGAGTTTGGAGATACAAGATTAGCTAAGGCTGAAATATATTGCTGCAGTTAGGATGACATTAATCACAACTGGATGTAGGAGCAGGTGTTTGGGGAGGTGACAGGGTAAAACAAAAATTAAGGTGGCAGAATGATGCTGTAGTTTGTCTGCAAAATCGACACCAAAACAACATAATAATCAAAACTTAACCTAGTTATAAAATGTTAACAATAAGTTAGTTTGACATTTACCATTACAATAAAACAGCATTTTTAAATGTAGACTTTCAGTGTGGTCCTGTATAAAATAAGAATGAACGCACCAAGAAGGTGCATGTTTTTTTTTTTTTGTATTAGAAATTAAAATATCCGGAACCCAAAGCTGTGAAGTACACTTAGAATGAAGTATGCCAGCAGCAATGATGAGTGACCCAAAGTAAATATGCATGAACCAGAAGCAGTATTCTGTCATTACATTTGTTGTCTGTAACAAAACTAATGAAAGTTAACTCTATGATATGTTTTTTTTGTGGGTGCCTGTCTGCCTCGCTAATCTTATTTATAACTTAGAATGTACATGTGATTTAATGGTGCACATTGATTTTCTGATTTGTTTTCTTCTTCTTCTCCTTGCTGTAAACAAAAGTTTGAGGTGAAGACGTTTTGCATATGCTAAGAATGTCCATTACTAGTGTGCGTGTGCCAACCGTGGATGTCAGTACAGCAAATTGTAGACGAGCAACTAATGTCAAAGAAAAGGACAGCTTTTATTAACAGAAGAGGCCAAAGTAAAAAAAAAAACGCAATAAGATAACATATTTTGAAAATTATTTACAAAATGTTGTTTAACTAGTACTGTATTGGTGCTCAGGAGTAGGCAACAGGGAAAAGGGTACATTGAAGTTTAGTAATAAAAAAAGAAAGTTGAGTACTTTGTATGTTAAAGAATATTTTCCGATCTACAACAAAAGCAGCACACCAGACACTACACCCATCAAATTAAAACATCTTATTAGGCAAGAAAGAAAGCCAGAAGATTGCTGAACTGGACACAGGATAAAGATTTCTAAAAATATATATATTATATAAATGGCATAGTAGCATCGGTAAGGTAAAATTAAAACAAAGTAAACTTCTTAAAGGACACACTGATGGAAACTGCACCTATAAGGAATTTTAATAACTTGACCAGCAGCATAATAAGTGGTATTAAAACTGTATCAAGGAAGTATCTTGAGAGAGAAAGAGAGGATAAAAGGCTTTACAAAGTAAATTGGTAGGATTATGTACTTTCAGACAAGCCCATAGGGGAATACTGTTACATCTACTTCTTGTTTCTGAGTCAGTCAGTTTTTCTTTTCTTTTTTCCTTTCATAGAGGCAATTTATTTGGAATGCTGCTCAATTTTGAATGTAGTATTAAAGGTATTGTCCCACAATCTGAACTGTGAGCTCACAGATTCCACAGTCATAGAGACTAATTCTGCCAAAGAAGTATTGATACTGCTGAGTTGGGCAGACATTTTATCCACAGTAAATTCCCAAATCATGAAACACCCTAGCATAATGACTGACAACACTGAATCCTGCAGTTTAAGTTCTTTAAAGTAAACAACTTAGCATCAGATAAACAAACCATGCATAAATAAAAACCTACGGAAATTGTTTTTGAAAGTCTGAGAACATTTCTCCACTGGTAGTCATGGGGCCATTGCTGGACTTCCTCAGGATAGAGGGTCCCTCATACCAGTTTAGTTGTAGAACATAGCAAAACCAAACCAAATATGGACTGACATTATTCTGATATATAGACTATAAATATCAGTCTTTGGTATGGAAGAATACCACTGTTTAAACTAGTCATAGCAGGTTCTCCCCCTCTAAGTAGATCTGACTGCCATACAAGGATTATGCATGCATCTGTATGACTAGTAATATCTATCAGTACAGTGCAGTTATTAAGTGTCCTTCCTAAAAAAGAAAAGTGGTTGAGAGGGAAGAATGGAATGGAAGGGGATAGAAAAGTGAATATTCTAGTGACTTGCAGAGAGGGAGACAGACCATGTGACAGACATACTAACCTGTCAAACCCACATTCAGAATCCGTCATTTCCCTATGGATTGCTTATGGTGTTTACATGTAGGGGCAAAGGTTCATAGTTTACTAGGAAGTTGACCATGGTAGATCATTTGTAAGCTAGCCAATGTGATGTCCACTAAATATCACCCCTTTTCATAAAGGCTTGTTTGGCCAGCCTCAGGGTGTATTTGTGATTTCCAGTCCATACATCCTGGCAGTGCTTAGAGGGATAGGGAGCTACTTTATTTAATATGGAATGGGGCCTGCCCCAGAAGAAGAGAATTTACACAGGTATGTTTAAAGATGGTTAGGGGGCTTCTTTATTTAAAATGGATGGGAGCCCATTCCAGATAAGGCTGGTTCTTTGACAGATATATCCATCCCTCCACCAGGTTCTGTTTATGATCTAGTGGAAGTCTGGTTCTCTACTGTAGGCGTTTGTGATGCAACATGTTTTAGCAATGTATATATGGTTACTCAGGGGATGGTCAGCTGAGGCTTTTAAGCTAGGCAGATGCTACCCCAGGGGAGTCTGTATAAGAAAGAGAACTGGAATAGAGCTTTACAATGTGCCGCATAGAACATAGTGCTCTAGCCATTAATTTTCTTAGTGAGAAACTTTATTTTCTCTTGATTTAGATCATGTATTTGGTCATACACAGTGTTTCTCTGCAAACATTGAAGTGAGCATAGAAGCTTTGTCAGTTGCAGTTGTGTTGTCCACAGGGCCTTAAAAGGGAGGGAGCTCTTGAATTGCATCAGGTTTCCATCTGTTTCCAATCAAATTGCTTTAGAGAAGTTCCAAAGGATAGTAGGGTTTGTGGGTATGTTCGGTTGGGTTCTGATTGTTTGGCTAAGACTGCTTTCAAAAGTATTTCTTTTTCTTAGAGAAAGCTATCACTTTGTGAAGGGGCAGGATGATATTGGGTAGAAGAGAGTAAAATGAACAATCAACCCTTTTAAGCATAATGGAAGACAGTGGCTACATATTTTATCATTCATTGATCTAATATAACAAATATTCTACCTTGCCATGGCCTTCTGGCTTTTTAGATAACCAGCCTCATTAAATGGAAGTTGTTCAAGCATGATTTCCCACTTGCTATTTTTTGTCCAGCATTCATGTGGCTACATATTTTATCATTCATTGATCTAATATAACAAATATTCTACCTTGCCATGGCCTTCTGGCTTTTTAGATAACCAGCCTCATTAAATGGAAGTTGTTCAAGCATGATTTCCCACTTGCTATTTTTTGTCCAGCATTCATGCCCTATAGATGATTATCAGCTGATCTTTATGATTGCTTCTGTAACTCCTTTTACAATCATGTCCCCAGTCCTAACCCCTGGTATGGGACTGCATCATTGGGGAACAATGGAAGAGGAACAGCATAGTACATGTTGTCTTGCATGGAAGATGATATTTTGTATGCGCTAACTGTGCATTGCTACTGGTATCATGCTCAGTGTGAGCTAGCATTGGCCCCATTCATTGTCAAACTGCTAATGGCAATCCGCTTAATGATTTTAAAGCCATCTGCGCTATCAGGAGTGTATCTAATCATGGGCAGATGTGTTTCCTCACAGAGTGGACAAGCTGGTAAAAAAGCTACTCTTTCCAAACCCCCTTGCTGGCTCCTTCAGCAACTGAGACACTATTGAAACTCTGTTTTGTCCCAGTAGGAACTGCATCCCTCGGTACCATGGATCCTGGGACCCATGTGATCTTGTAGTCCTTCCCCAAACTTTTGAATTTATTGGTCAAAACATTTCAATTACATTTCTTGCTCTTGTAATGTCTGTGCATCTTTTTCCTGTTAAGTTTTGTACCATCACTTGGTATGATGCCTTAAAACACATGTTCAGCTCTGAGAACTGGGCTGCCACGGTTTCTTGAATGACTCAATATAATTTCCTAAGCTGTGAAATGCTGTGCCTATTGTGTTGTTAGCCTAGTACTAAACTATGAAACTATTCCTATCTGCCCTGGGGCATTTGTAAGCCTAGCCATAGTGATGTGGCTTTTGCCACCCCATGAAATGGTACAAAAATGTACAGAATAAATTTAGAATACTGTGCCTCTGTCTAGTAGTGACACAATGAAGGTCCCCTTATATAATAGAATTAGTTTACTGTGCCCCTGTCTAGCAGTGACACAGATGTGACCCCTGGGGTAAACTTACGATCTCCCATCCACTCATCAAGATTTCTCTTGAAGAGAGTCAGTGAGGGGCTCTGCCTAATATGAACTGGGATCTTGTTCCAAAGCATGGGAAGCCTCTGGATTATGAATCTATCCCTCCAGCATGTCCTATTCATACTTGTGCCGAGGTTTAAGTCTTTAGCTCGGCACAAGTATGAATAGGACATGCTGGAGGGATAGATTGTGCCGAGGTTTAAGTCTTTAGCTCTCGTGGTCCTGATGGATTTGGATTTTTTGAGATGGAGAATGTCCATCAGATCCTGATTGGACATGGCCTTGTACATCAGGCAGAGATCACCTCTGAGCAGGCGGTATGCTACTGAATAGAGCTGAAGTTTCTTTAGTCTGGCAGAATAAGACATATGTTGGAGACCCTTGATCCTCTTGGTGAGGTACTTTTGTGGTCTCTCCAGCTGTTTAAAATGCCGGGTGAGGTACATACCAAATGGGGCATTGTACTCAATCATGGGTCTGATGAGGGAGGAGTATAGGGGTACAATGACATCCTTGGATCTGGATGTAAATCCCTTCATGATGAGGTGTGCAAGGTAGAATGTTTTTCTAACCTCTTTGGCAACGTGGGTGTCAAATGAGAGGTCGCTGTCGACTTGGGTCCCTAGGTCTCTGATTTCTTTTTCCGTACTCAGTGGGTTGCTGTCTATGTGATAATTTGTGGGTACTTTGTTTTTCCCAAAGGGGATGACTATACATTTTTTGGCATTTAGTTTAAGGCCATGACTCCGGCACCAGTTGTCCGTTTCTGTGAGGCCTTTTTGTAGGATGTATGTGTCCGCTGGTGTATTCACTATGGCGCCTAGTTTGCAGTCATCTGCGAACTTTGTCAGCCACAACCTTCCCATGTTTGCTTTAACATCTGAGAAATAAATGCTGAACAAGAGGGGTCCCAGGACAGATCCCTGTGGGACACCACTTGTGACTGGCTTTGAGTCTGACATTGCTCCAGCGATTTTAACTTTATGGGTTCTGTCCTTTAGCCAGTTTGCAACCCATCTAGTGACATAAGGGTTTACGTTTAAGCTGTTGAGCTTATCTATGATGCCTGAGTGGGGTATTGTGTCAAAGGCCTTAGCCAAGTCCAGGTAGGCTGTATGGACTGCTTTGCCCTCATCAATGGCTCTAGTGACTGTTTCAAAAAAGTCAACCAGGTTCAAAAGGCAGGATTTGCCCTTTACAAAGCCGAACTGGGTGGGGTCAAGTGTCTGTAGGCCCACTATGTCTCTGTTTATGAGTTCCATAATGATTCTTTCCATAGCTTTGCAGACCAGGCTGGTTAAGCTTATGGGGAGGTAGTTCCCAGGGTCTGTAGAGGTACCCCCTTTGTGGAGTGGGACCACTGTTGCTGTACGCTAGTGTTCAGGTACATATCCTGTAGTAAGGTTAAGGTTAAATAGCATTTTTATGTGCAGGTTTAGCTCCTCTTGGAGTTCACGTAGCACGCAACCCAGGATACCGTCAGGTCCCATTAATGCTGCGTTTTTAGCTTTTTTGAGGGCGGTTCTCACTTGGACATCTGAGATGACAGGGAGATTACATTCAGCTGGGATAAGTATTTCTTCTTTTGGGGGTGAGGGAGGGGAGAAATTTGCACTGAACCTGTCAGCCAGAATGTTGGCAATATCTGTGGGTTCAGTGTATTTTTTGTTGTTGTGAACTTACTCTGAGCAAATCTGAGGGTTTCCGCCCAGGTTTCTAACATAGCTGAAGAAGGCTTTGTGGTTATCTTTAGTGTCCTTAGCGATTTTTCTCTCAAAGTTGGCCTTGGATGTTTTTATGAGAGAACGTAGTTTTCTGCTAATGTTGATCAGAGATGTCTTCCCTTTATGGGATTTTGCTCTGACGTGCAGTAGCTTCCTTCTTTTGTTATACAATTTGTTAATGGCTGAGGTCCACCAGACGGGACGCTTGCCTTTGGTGGAGAGGGACTTGGATTTATTTGGGATAGCATGATCCATGCATTCTTGGAGATGTCCATAGAAAGCATTTGTGAAGGATTCAGCATTGTGGGATGTGGTATCCACTGGCCCAGTGGGCTTAAAGGATACCATCTCAGTCTTAAGAAGAGTGAAGTCTGCTTTTGAGAAGTTTTTCACTGTGGTCTTTTGTGCTGGGGGTGGAGGTGGGATATGTATATCCAGGGTGATTAGTTTGTGGTCAGATCTCACTAGTGAGGGGTATACCTCCGGTGTGGAGCATTTTGTCCCCATGTTTGTGATGATCAGGTCTAGTATATTATCTCCCCTAGTGGGAGAGGTAACTAGTTGTTCCAGTGCATTTGAATTTATGAATTCCAGGAACCTTTGGGCTAGGGTGTTAGGGCTAGAATAATGTACCCAATCTATGTTTGGGTAGTTGAAGTCTCCCAGTATGATGGTATTTTGTGATACATTCATATCCTCCAATGTCTTCAGAACGGCTGAGTGGGGTTCCTGAGATTGGGAGGGTGGTCTGTAACATGCTACCAGTTGTATAGCAGTTTTGCCTATGGTTAGTTGCACCTGTATGGTCTCTGATGCTTCATGTGTTGCTACTAACCTGGAGGTGTGGGTGTCCTTGATGAATATGGACACTCCCCCTCCCTTTGTGGTTCGGCCCGGGTTTTGGGGCCGAAAAGCATGATACGAGATATAGCCTGGTAGCACTGGGGTGCTCTCAGGAGCCTTGAACCAGGTTTCAGTTACTGCACAGACGTCGATGTTCTCCATACTGAGGAGTGCATCGAGTGCCTGCATCTTGAGATTTAGACTTCTGGCGTTGAGCAGCATTACCCTTAGATTTTTCCATTTTTGTTTTCTAAGGAGGTGGGTTTGTCTTTTGAGCCTTGCCTAAAAAAGGCACTATGGGGGTGGCAAGAGCCTTAGCCAATATCCGGAAGCCCAGTGGTGACAGGTGTAAGCCATCCCTTGCAAAGCAGCGTGGCTTGTCCAACATGTCATCCCAGGCAGACAGACATTGGATCCCCTTAGAATGACACCAGTACTTGAGCCAATTATTAAAGCTGATCATCTTGTCTTTGTATTGTGGCATCATTCTTGGTGAGGGCAAGATACTGCTCAGGGTCAGGGTCATACCAGCCTGGGCTACATAATCGGAGAGCTCCTCTATGTCTCTTTTCATGTAGTCCAGGGAGGTTTGTCTCAGGTCATTCATGCCAGCATGGATAATGACGGAGTCATATTTGTACTTGCTTTGGATTGACCTGAGTGCGTGTGTTATGTGGCGGATCCTAGCTCCCGATAGGCAGCTCACAGTCACCCTCTCTTTGTTCAGCCTGGTAAGCGGGACATCAGTGTGTCTGACTATTGAGTCACCTATTACTAGTGTATCAGGCATGGTGTTTGGCCTTAAGGGCTGTGATTGGTTGACATACTGATTTATTGAAGTATGTGTTGCATGTGTTTTGTTTTGAGGTGGTGGATTTTTGGATGTCTGCTTTGGGAGCCTCTGTTGTTTTGGTAAGTTTTTTATTAGAGCCTCAGAGTATGTCTTTGTGTTTTTATGTGTTTGGTTTGCAGTTGTGGTAGGTCTATGTGGGACTGTGTTTGTTGTGTGTGTGGTTACCATCGCCTCCTGTCTGGTCATGCCAGCCCTGAGTTGAGAGAGTTCAGCCTCCAGTTTGGCTATATAGTTGCATCTCTCACATGTATTTGTGTTTGTTGGGAGGAGGAGAGGGTTGTCTGTGTACATGAGACAATTGTAGCATTGTCTCAAGATACCCAGATTAACCAGCTGAACTGGAGAGGACGCCAGTAATCTACCACTCGACATGCTAGAACAGTATAAGGGAGTGCTGATCACAGTCAGAGTGAAGAAACCTGGCTAGCTTTGTTTGCATGCAAAGTAGGCCTTATGCCATTTGCAGTTCTGACACTGCGGTCATGTATGACTCGCATACTAGGTTACCAATGGCTAGTGGGGGTACAGGGTAGTGCAGGATGGTTTAATGATAGAGTAGCACACACTGACTTGCTCCCTGTTGGGGAAATGGGCTGATTTATTTCTGTCAGCCTAATAGCTGCTGGTGGAGGTTAAGGACTGCTAGGTTTGGCAGTTGCTTTACTGGTGGATAAGAAGCAGATTACCCATTGAGGTGCTTGTGGTATGTGAAAGTGCATCCATATGGGTGTCATTGAGAACTCTGAATTCTGAGTGTATGGAGGTTGGCGATTAAAGGAGTGAGACTTCAGAGAATAAGCCTTCATACCATCAAGTTACAATCAAAAAATGATGGTATGTCCTCTTTCCTCTCTTCCTGCAATGTATATTGTGGAGTGGCACAAGGATATAGCAGTTGACATGCTATAAGTTGGGGAACAAACACCTGATTCAGTACATGTAAAGTATATCAACAAAAATAAAACAACCCGGTGCATAACCTTATTAAACAAATGTCATGTTTTCACTGCTCAGGTGTAAATTCTGAGTCTGAGTTTGCATTTGTAAGAGACATTTCTGTAAATTTCCAAACTTTCACAGATGTTTTCTCAAAGCAAAACAGTTTGACAATTTCAACTGCAGATCAATATTTGCAGGTTAAAAAGCACATTAAAAGTATATTACCTGATTAGTTCTTAAATGTCATACACATTGTGTAAACTGATACTTATTTTTATTTTTTTTCAATTTATATGACACTGTGTCTTGTCACTTGCACGTATCTGGGCACATTTATAATACAAGTGTTGTTTAAGGTCTCATTACATTTACTGGAAATCCCCCATTAATAAAATGCTTTATTAAAAGCAATACATTAATCCTGTCTGCCTAGCATTGCTTAAGTGCCTGGTTGGATTTTACCAATTCTATTAGTAATAATGCAGGTATTACATTACAAACTGGAGAATATGTCAGTGGATGTATTTATTGAATGAATAGTATTTAAGGGGAGGATGAAGAGCAGTCTGTAAGTTAGACATATGTGCAACAATATGCTAATTTATTGAAAACTTCTGTATCTGAAAAGTGAAGCCATCCTGAATTCAGATTAATGAACTGGTGCTTTGAATACAATAGGATACCATGAAAGGAAAGCTTTGCCACACAGACCATAAGAATTTTAACTTTATTCTGGTACTTTGGCTTTTCACTTTCTCTAAGGGAATGAATTTGGATGCTAATTTGACTTTGTGAGGATGTATTTATGGATGTATATATGTATACACATGTACGTGTGTGTATGTGTGTGTGTGTGTATATATATATATATATATATATATATATATATCTCATCATCATCTTCTTTTGGCTGTTCCCGTTTGGGGTCGCCACAGCAGATCACCTGTTTCCATTTCATCCTGTCCTCTGCATCTTGCTCTGTCACACCAACCACCTGCATGTCCTCTCTCAACACATTCATAAACCTTATCTTAGGCCTTCCTCTTTTCCTGTTACCTGGTAACTTCATCCTTAGCATCTTTTTTCCAATATACTCAGCATCCCTCCTCAGCACATGTCCAAACCAACGTAATCGTGCCTCTCTGGCTTTGTCTCTAAACCTTCCAACCTGGGCTGACCCTCTAATATACTTATTCCTAATCCTGTCCACCCTCGTCACACCCAGTGAAAATCTTAACATCTTTAATTCTGCCACATTAAGCTCAAACTCCTGCCTTTTTGTCAATGCCACTGTCTCCAACCCATATAACATAGCTGGTCTCACTACCCTCTTGTAGACCTTCCCTTTCACTCTTACAGGTACTCGTCTGTCACAAATCACTCCTGACACTCTTCTCCACCCACTCCATCCTGCGTGTATTCTCTTCTTCACCTCTCTTCCACACTCACTGTTACTCTGAACTATTGACCCCAAGTACTTAAACTCATCCACCTTCGCCACCTCTACTCCTTGCATCCTCACCATTCCTCTATCCTCCCCCTCATTCACACACATATATTCTGTCTTAGTCCTGCTGACCTTCATTCCTCTTCTCTCTAGAGCATATCTCCATCTCTCCAGGGTCTCCTCCACCTGTTCTCTACCCTCACTACAGATCACAATGTTATCTGCAAACATCATAGTCCACGGGGACTCCTGTCTGATCTCGTCTGTCAACCTGTCCATCACCATTGCAAATAAGAAAGGGCTCAGAGCTGATCCTTGATGTAACCCCACCTCCACCTTAAACGCATCCGTCACTCCCACTGCAGACCTCACCGCTGTCACACTACTCTCGTACATATCCTGTACCACTCATACATACTTCTCTGACACTCCTGACTTCCTCATACAATACCACAACTCCTCTCTAGACACCCTGTCATATGCTTTCTCTAAGTCTACAAAAACACAATGCAACTCCTTCTGACATTCTCTGTACTTCTCCATCAACACTCTCAGAGTAAACATCGCATCTGTAGTGCTCTTTCCCAGCATGAAACCATACTGCTGATCACTAATCATCACGTCCCTTCTTAACCTTGCTTCCACTACTATTCCCCATAACCTCATGCTGTGACTGATCAATTTAGTATATGTATATATATATATATATATATATATATATATATATATATATATATATATACACATATACATAAATACAGTGAATATAAAAAGTGTACACACCCCTGTTAAAATGCCAGATTTTTGTGATATAAAAAAATGAGATCGCAATAAATAATTTCAAAACTTTTCTCACCTTTAATGTGGCCTATATCCTATACAATTCAATTGAAAGACAAATCTGTTAGGGGAAAAATATAAAAAAAAATGTACAATAAACTGGTTGCCTAAGTGTGCACACCCTTAAACTAATACATTGTTGAAGCACCTTTTGATTTAATTATAGCATTCAGTCTTCTAGAGTAGGAGTCTATCAGCTTGGAAAATCTTGACTTGGTAATATTTGCCCACTCTTCCTTGCAAAAGTGCTCCAAATCTGTCAGCTGGCAGGGGCATCTCTTGTGCACAGCTCTCTTCAGGTCACCACACAGATTTTCTATTGGATTTAGGTCTGGGCACTGGCTGGGCCATTCCAAAATTTTAATTTTCTTCTGGTGAAGCCATTCTTTTGTTGATTTGGATGTATGTTTTGGGGTCATTGTCTTGATGAAAGGTGAAATTCCTTTTCATCTTCAGCTTTGTAGCAGATGCCTGAAGGTTTTGGGCCAAAAGTGACTGGTATGTGGAACTGTTCATAATTCCTTCCACCTTGACCAAAGCCCCGGTTCCAGCTGAAGAAAAGCAACCCCAAAGCATGATACTGCCACCGCCATGCTTCACAATGGAGATGGTGTTCTTTTAGTGATGCGAAATGTTATTTTTGCGCCAAACGTACCTTTTGGAATTGTGGCCTAAATGTTTAGCCTTGGTCTCGTCAAACCATAACACATTTCCCACATGCTTTTGGGACACTCAATGTATTGTT
>NC_056732.1:942532836-942662836 GCF_019279795.1 Protopterus annectens
TCTGGAGACTTCATCAAAATACAAGCCATCTTGAAATGCACCCTTATATAATACAAGTTGTTCTAAACTTTTGTTAATTACTACCTAATTAAACATGTCCATGTTACAATTCCGTAGCTTTCTTAAAGTGACAGTACTTGTTCATTTGACATATTCATTATCTAAACACTGCAAATTATAACACAGTGTAAAACAAACTTCAACTATAAACTGTTATTTATAAACCATGTTTCAAAACAATATTTAAGAATAAAAATTTTGTTACAAAATGCACAATACTAAAAGGTTGTAAACCCTTCCGGAAATGCTGAAAATTCTAAACTTACTGGGCTTCATCAGGAAAATGGGGGAGATGGAGGTGTACTTATTTAAAACTGGTAAGAAGGTGGCACCTAATCTTAATAATAACTGCAGCCAGAACCATTTTGATGTTAAGAATGGTGGAACTGTTTATAATCGGAATAAACATACAGAGCCAGTGAGTACAAAAGTAATGGCAAATATAGACCACGTTATTGGCAAAATGTTTAACTTTGCTGGTGATTCAATTCATATTATTACTTCTGTGAGCCCTAATCATAATATAGGAATTTCCCTCAAAGAATTATATAGACTTGAGAAAAAATTACTAAGAAAAAAACCCTGCAAGTGGCAATTGTTATTTAATGAGGTGCTTGGAACTAAAAATAGTGCCTCAGGATCTTTAGGTTTTTAAATTCCCTTTTGGACTTAAATTCACTGATGCCATGTATAATGAATTTATCGACATGTTTGATAGGCATGGCTTTGAATTAATTGAGAAAATTATACATTTCAATGATATTCATTTATGTACTTTATTAAATGAAGTAAAAAAAGTTAAATTTAGACATTAAGAATGATCTTATTTTTCATCAATGGGAAGATTTTTACAACAAACATACTACTTTAATAGAAAAAAAATGTGAAATTAAGTTTAAAAGAAAACAAAAAAAAAGATGTGAGGCAATATGCAGA
The DNA here is from genome assembly GCF_019279795.1 of Protopterus annectens. Taxonomy (NCBI): domain Eukaryota; kingdom Metazoa; phylum Chordata; order Ceratodontiformes; family Protopteridae; genus Protopterus; species Protopterus annectens. Next base: position 942,533,833 of record NC_056732.1, read on the forward strand.
ACAATGAGCATATCCATCTAAGAAGTTACTGGAGACAAATTTAATGTAAGAGGTAACATTCAGACAGGAACAGACTATGAGAGGCCCAGTATTATGCAAGGAGCACAACATAGACATGATGAGATAAAAACTAATGCTTTTTTCCAAACCATTTCAAAAAGAGACCAACAGAGGGGAACCTGTTTTTTCGGATTCAGGCAAAGGGAACAACCAGGCCTCCTTCAGAAACAGGTGGCCACTAAGGAAAGGGTGTGATCCCCGGTGATTAAAGTAAATGGATTAGTACACTCCTTTAATGGTTTGAACATTTACAATTACACTGACAAAAGTATAACTAAAGATTATTTTGCAGTTTTCCTGAAAGGGTTGAAATTTGTCCCCACAAAAAAATTTGATTTGGTTGACTGCCTCGTAGAATCCAAATTCTACACACAAAACTCAACTTAGCTGTATTTTTTAATGATAATGCAAATAATATAAAAGGAAAAGAGAAAGCTGTTGAGGCAGGTGTTACAAGGGAAAAGTGTTTTTAACCACCCATTCAGCCCATCCTCAGTGTATTTGAGAAAGCCATTATTGAAGAGCTTTATAAAGTTCAGGTTAGCCTCAAGAACAAGGGACCACGTTTTTCCAACCTAAGCAAAGGTGAGAGGGACCTATTTGAACAGTTACACATGCTTTATGAAACTCAATAAAGGAAGGGACATTGCTTTATTTGATTCTTTTGACTACTGCAAGGCAATCTTTGATTTATTAAATGACAGAGAAACATACACTATGGCCTCAATTAATGAGATTAATATAAGTTATCAAATAATTGATTCCCATTTAGAAGAGTACTTAGTAGACCAGGGGATCTCCAAACACTCTGAAGGCCAAAAACCCATTGGTGGCCACTATATTTGGCACTGACAAAATTCACAAGAATCTCAACAACCACCTATCAGACCAATACATTTCAGGTTGGGGGTCCAAAACATATCCCATTGGTGTTTTGATAGATAGATAGATAGATAGATAGATAGATAGATAGATAGATAGATAGATAGATAGATAGATGGTTAAAACCCATCCATGGAAAGGTAGACCATCTTGTTATTGATTCATTGGAATTTTTGGGGGAAGATTAAGAAATGAGCCCTGGTCAGATGAGATTATAGTTTTAATTATAGTTATCGTTGACCTTTTCACTTCATTTCCTAAAGAAGAAGGCTTAGATCATTTAACAGTTTAAATATACCATTTTTCTTGTGGCAAAATAAGTGTCATTAATGAATTAATGACATTAGTTCTTGACTATATTTTTTGAAGGGGAATTTTTTAGACAAAGAGTGGCAATAAGAGTGTCTTGTGCTCCATTTATGCCAACTTAGTTTTACTAGCCTGTGAATCCAATTTAGCCTTTGCTAGTGATTTTTTAAATATATTAAATTATAGTTACAATTTTTTAGATGACATTTTTATTGTTTGGGTGGAAACTGAAAACGAAATTATTGATTTTATAAATTTTCATAGCAGAACATCTCCATTTTTAAAATATACCTACAGTTTTGATAGGAAAATTATGTGCTATTTGGACACCCTTATAGAACACACTAGCAATGGTTTCAAATCAACAGTCTCCAGGAAACCAACTTTTAGCAATTCTTACTTAGATTTTTCCAGCTGCTACCCCTTTAGCCAGAAAAAGAGCATACTTAAAGGTCAATTCACAGGGGCTGCCAGGATGACCTCCCATCACAAAGATGTAATAAAGAATTATCTCTGTTGGTAATATGTTCCAAGCCTGAGGATACCCCCTCATCCTAGTAGAAGACACACAAAATTGTGCTCAGGCTCTGTGGAGAGTTAAATATAAACTTCTCTAAGGAACAAGGTAATAGTGAATTTGAGAGCGACTTAGTTATACAATATGGGCCACATGCATGTGTTGTTAAAACATAGTAAAGATAACCTGGGATATACTATTGGGTAATCCTCAGGTTCATCAAAGTTTAGGGACAGACCCTATTTATATCTCCAAAACAGGACCTAACTTAAAGGATAGATTTGAAGTAGCCTATTATCATATAAATTATGGTAGGAATAAGAGAGGGACGGTAAAGTGCGGAGCCTGCACTCAATGTGTATTTATTTTTGGGGATGAAAATCTATCTTTAGAAAATGACGTAAACTTCAAAGTTTCATTTGTAAGAAGAATTTGCCAATCAAAATTTGTTGCTTATCTCACTAAGTGTGGCAGTTGCCCAGTGTTTTATGTGGACAAAATGGAGAGATGTCTCCATAAGAGTATTTAAGAGCATATGTATCAAATTAGTAGACAGAATGAAAATAATGCTTTATTTAAGCACTCAAGAGTTGGTAGTTTTTTTTTAAAAACTTTCATTTTGGCATATTAGAGCAAATGAAAATAATCCAAGAGGGGGCGATATAAAGACTCGATTGGAAGCAGAGGAAGTGAATTGGCAACTTAGACTTCCTGCATTGGCATTTCCTGGTATTAATGAAAACATCTCTTTACAACTGTTATTAAATATGAGATCCAGTGTTTTTTTTAATGTTTTTAATGCTTTTCAGTGATTTCACAGTTTTTATTACCCTTATTTAAGATTCAGTAACATAAAATAATTTTAATATTTTCAATGAATTTCATAGCAGTTGTTTTATTTTAGACCTTTCATTGGTAATAATATTATATTATTGTGTCTTAATACTTCAACTAATTCAACTAATTAACTCTGGTTAAACAGGTGTATAAAAGGAGAGATTCAATCTGTGTTTATGATTCTGATGAAGTCCTATGTTGTTAAGAACAAAAGCACTCAATCTGTTTTTATTGGAATGCTTTTAATTTTTATTATGGTGTGTCATTAAACTGGCTTATTTTTAATGTAAGGGAAGTTCTGAGTCTGTCTTCAGCAATTCAAGAGTGGTTATTAGTCATTTCATTATCACTGCACCTTTTTCGTTTTATAATTTGCTTGTTTGTTTATCTGTTTGAAACCCTACAGACTAAGACCTTGTCTCACATACCAGTGGCAATTGCCAGCAAATGTCTACCCCCATAATGCATATCTTAGCAGTCAGTGTCACATGCCTGCACCAAGAGTACTTATCAGTGCTTACTGTCTCTGCCTACTCCTGACTCATCTGCTTTTTAAATGCCTTTATTGAATTCTAACTTTTGACATAGGTAAACTTACCTTTATATAAAAATAATCAAACCGTATTAACACATGAATATTTACAAATATTAAACATCACATATATTATTCTTTACCATATAATCAAAGCAACATTATATAGCTTGCTCAGTTCCTGTCTTCTTCATTCCTTTTCCAAACATTTTTCTGCATGTATTGTTCAAATAATTTACATTTTTTTCTATGCAATTTAGTCCTACCATTTTGTAAAGATCCCACTTCCTGTTCTTTTATCTCTGTTACAATATTTACTATGTCAAGTACAGCTGGTTTAGTAGTAGCTACTTTTTTGGAAGCCACCAGAATAAAACTTAACAAAGCCTTATTATGTTTAGGCAGTTCAGATTCTGTATCCTAGCTAAAAAAATTATTTCCTTAGTTACACTCATTTGTTCGCCCAGAATTCCAGACAGCATACTCGGTATTTAATTTTAAAAGTCTGTCAACACATTACACTCTGAGAACATATGCTCCCAGTTACCTCCAGTATTTGCCATCTCACTGAGGAAAAATTCTTTGGAGTCTGCTTGGGGTATAAAAGTATCCATACAAACACTTCCAGGCAAAAATACTAAATCTTCTAGATTTTGTTGGATATTTGGGTGCCATACATATGTACTCCCATTATTTCTTTGTGAATTGCTTAGCTAATCTCTCTTACCAATCTTTTCTGACCTACTTTGATTGATTCCTGTAGTTACCATCCAGTATTTTATATGTCCTACTTACTATCCCTTTTTAACAGCAGCTTCTGTTCTAGATTCACTTAAAAACTTAACCAGCGTAGGTCTTTCATTTATGATTCCTCTATCCCTTTTTCTTTGTCTATACTCTGATATTAGTCCCTTGCCTAAAATCCAAATGTCTTCTTGGCCTCTTCCCATTCTATATCCTTTCCCTCTCTAAATATTTGTTCCTAACACTTTCGTTCTTTTGCCAGCTTCCTCCAGTAAGTTCCATCCCCCACTTACCTATTCTGTGTACCCCTAATTGCAGTCATCCCTAAAGGCAGAATCTTCTGTCTCCATTCATGTGCTGACTTAGTTCCTAGTATACATTCTGCTACTCTGTAAATATAATATTCTGTATGACTGTTGTTTTAAAGAATCTGCATCCAAAATCCCACTCTTTCCTTATTTTTTGAATTATCTCCTGCTTCATCATCAATCTTTCCCAGTTTGAATTTTAGATTTCTGCTTGTGTTATGTATAAGAGCCTCAAATTTATAGCCCTAAAATATCCCATTAAACAAGGTCATCCAAAGCATTTCTGTTCTGTTGGAAGGCTCAGCGTTCTCACTTGACTCTTGTCCTTTTCCCCTCCCATATAAAATCCTTCAACTCTTTATTAATTGCTATCCACAACTTCTCCCCTGGTTGATAAAAATATGCCTGACCTGTATATAAAACCAAAGAAACCAAAAACATTGTACTGCTTGTATTTTGCTATTCATATCCATAGGCAAGAGCTTCCAGTCTCTCAGTTTTTTCATAAGTTTATACTAGGCTATCTGCCCTAGGGCATTTATAAGCCTAGCCAGAGTGTGTTTGGCTTTCGCCACCCATTTTAAATTAATTTTGCTATGCCCTTTTTTCAAGGTTAGTATACTGTGCCTCTGTCTAACAGTGGCACAGAAGTGATACCCGGGGTAAACCTACGATCCCCCATCCACTCATCAAGATTCCTCTTGAAGAGAGTGAATGAGGGACTCTGCCTAACCTGGACTGGGATTTTATTCCAGAGTGAAGGGAGCCTCTGGGTTATGAATCTGTCCCTCCAGCATGTCCTATTTATTTCAGTGCTGAGGCTCAAGTCTCTTGAGCGCATAGCTTGATGGGATTTGGATTTTCTGAGGTGCAGCATGTCCATTAATTCCGGGTTGGACATGGCTTTATACGTCAGGCACAGATCGCCTCTGAGCAGGCGGTATGCCACTGAGTAGAGCTGGAGTTTCTTTAACCAGGCAGCATATGGCATCTGTTTGAGCCCTTTGATCCTCTTGGTGAGGTACTTTTGGGGTCTTTCCAGTTGCTGCAGGTGTCTGGTAAGGTACATCCCAAAAGGGGCATTGTACTCAATTATGGGCCTGATGAGGGATGAGTAAAGAGGCACGATGACCTCCCCTGATCTAGATGTGAATCCCTTCATGATTAGGTGGGCTATATAAAATGTTTTTCTAACCACTTTGGCCACGTGGTTGTCAAATGAGAGATTGGTATCAACTTGGGTCCCCAGGTCCCTAATTACTTCTTCCGTACTTAATGGATTACCACATATGTGGTAATTTGTGGGCGCTTTGATTTGCCAAAGGGGATGACTATACACTTTTTAGCATTTAGCTTGAGGTCATGGCTCTGGCACCAGTTGTCTGTTTCTATGAAGCCCTTTTGGAGGATGCTTGTGTTGGCTGGAGAGTTGATTATGGCGCCCAGTTTGCAGTCATCTGCGAACTTGGTCAGCCACAGTCCTTCCGTGTTGGCCTGTACCTCTGAGAAATATAGACCGAACAAGAGAGGTCCCAGGACTGAGCCTTGTGGGATGCCACTTGTAACTGGTTTGGAGTCTGACATGGCTCCAGCAATTCTAACTATGTGGGTTCTGTCCTTGAGCCAGTTTGCAACCCATCTAGTGACATAGGGGTTTATATTTAAGCTGGTGAGCTTATCTATAATGCCAAAGTGGGGTATTGTATCGAAGGCTTTTGTGAGGTCCAGGTAGGCTGTGTGGACCACCTTCCCCTCGTCAATGGCCTTGGTGAATGTTTCAAAGAAATCGACCAGCTTTAAGAGGCAGGATCTGCCCTTAACAAAGCTGAACTGAGTAGGATCCAGTGTCTGTAGGTCCCCAATATCTTTATTTATAAGGTCCATGATGATCCTTTCCATAGCTTTGCAGACCAAGCTAGTCAGGCTTATGAGGCGATAGTTTCCAGGATCCGTTGAGGCACCACCTTTGTGGAGAGGGATCACCATTGCTGTACGCCACTCTTTGGGTACATATCCTGTAGTAAGGCTGAGAGTGAACAGTAGTTTTATGTTTGGGTTTAGCTCTTCTTGGAGTTCATGTAGGACGCAGCCTGGGACACCGTCTGGTCCCATTGATGCTGTGTGTTTTGCTTTGGAGAGGGCGGCTCTTTCCTGAGCATCTGAGATGTCAGGGAGGCAGCACTCTGCTGGGATAGATATTTGCCCTTTTGGTGGGGGGGGGGGGTTTGCACTGAACCTGTCAGCTAGGATGTTGGCAATGTCTGTGGGTTTGGTGTATCTTTTGTCATTTTGGACTAATTCTGAGCATATCTGGGAATTCCCACCCAGGTTCCTAACATAACTAAAGAAAGCCTTGTGATTATCCTTAGTGTCTTGTGCAATTTTTCTCTTGAAGCTGGCCTTAGACGATTTTATGAGTGCCCGTAGTTTTTTGCTAATACTGATCAGAGATGCCTTCCCTTTTTGGGATTTTGCTCTATCATGTAGTAGCTTCCTCCTTCTTTTGTATAGTTTGTTTATGGCTGGGGTCCACCAGACAGGACGTCTGCCTTTGGAGGATTGGGTCTTGGTTTTATTTGGGATTGCATGATCCATGCATTCCTGAAGGTGTTCATAGAATGCGTTTATAAAGGATTCTGCAGTCTGGGCCATATTTTCCACAGGCCCGGGGGCTTTGAAGGATTCCACCTTGGTTTTGAGGAGTGTGAAATTTGCTTTAGAGAAGTTTTTCACTGTGGTTTTCTGGGCAGGGGGTGGGGTCGGGATGTGAATATCCAGTGAGATTAGTTTATGATCTGATCTTGCAAAACAGGAAACACTGCCACAAGACCTTGCTCCAGCAACAAAAATCTCTCCGTACACAAGAATAAAGCTGAGCATAAATTTTATTAGTGAGCTGCCACTTGCTCAAAAAAAGCTTGGCTTCTTCAGAGATCAAGTAACAAAGTGTAAATGCAAACAAGGAAGCTTAAGTACTCTAAAAGGAAATGATGTCACTTAACTTTTTAAAGCAAAACATATTTTAAAACTTTTTGTGTATAAAAAATATATATATGAAAGTAAATATCCACAATGTTGTAATAAAAATAAATACCAGAAAAACTGATCACCTTACCTACCTAACATCCACTAATAATAATATTAAAAAGATGAAAAATCTTTATATATACATAAAAATGTATGTATTATATACTTAATGTTTAAACTCTAAAACTCTTCCATAAAACCAACTATATATACATAACAATTCACAACTGGTAACGTGGAAGGCATCCGTTCTAAAACTGCATTCAATTCTGTCTTTCCAATATAGAAAGACGGACAGCAGTTGCAAAGGGCGATGTAAACCACCGCTTTACTTTCACAATTAAAGATGCGCTCTAGTAGATTGTGTGAGTTATTAGTCTGCAATAGTTCCTTTAGGTTCCTGTTCCTCTTAAACACAAATTTTGGAATAGTGCCAAGTATCTTAACTAGTAAAGGATTATCCATGATGAAAATCCAATTTTTCTTAATAATAGAAACAATCTAGTTCCTTCAAAAGATGTATTATTGTCATGTTCAGGCATCACTCCAAAATGTCCTGAACAAATTTTAAAGGGTAATTACGCCTCAAGAACATATCGGTCAAAGTACTACATTCAGCATAAAAAGATCCAACTAACAAATTGGCCTTTAACAATAGCCAGGATGGTGGCTGGAAAAATGCAAGAATGAATTGCAGTACGTTGGTTTTCTATAAATTCTTGAACAATACACTCCATTTTCCAAATCTTTCTCGAGTTTCACATCAAGGTAATCAATACCTGCAGCTGCAAAGGTGTAAGTAAATTTTAAGAATTTTCATTTCAGACACCAAACTGCCCGCTGCTGTTTCGTCCTCCCCCAATAAAATAAAGATATCGTCCAGGTAGCTCGTGTTATATTTTATGTACCTAGACAAATCTTAAATGTTTTTCCCAATAACTCATAAATAAGTTCACCACTGCTCCACATGGGGAGCCCAGCATGGCCTTTTTTTTGCAAAAAGAATTTTTGGTCAAACATAAAATAATTGGAAGACAAAACTATGTCTAACATTCCAGTAATAACATCTATTTCACCATTAGGTGCCCCTAGTTCCAATAATAACAAAGACAACCATTCAAGCGCTTCATTATGGGGAATAGAGGTGTATAAGTCAACCACATCAACAGTGAGAAAATTTAACTCACTGTTGAAGGGTTGACTACTAATAGCCTCTAAAAGAGTCCTTACAAATAGATGGGAAGTACCCCAAATATTTAGACAACATTTCATCAATCACCTTGGCTGCAAAATAAGTAATGGAAGACCTCCCATCTATTAGTGCTCTCATTGGGGGATTCAACAAATTTTTATGTATCTTTGGAATCCCGAACATCACCGGTATTTTAGGTAGTGTTCTGTCAATGTAATTATATGTATCATGATTAATTTTGTTTTCAAGGAAGAAGTCACGATAATACCCTCTTATCCTATTGTAAGTACCATGGACTTCATTGAGGGATGCTTCAGCATAAGCATCCGTTCCCAAAATTTCTAGCATCTTTTCTTTATAAGTGCTGTCGTTAAAAACCACAAGGCCTCCCCCTTTGTCCGGTTTAAGCAGTCTTATAGATTTATTACAAAGATTACGTAGCATGTCCGTTTGGGCTCTAGTAATGTTGTATTCAAATTTGACTCTATCCTTAAAATTATTAGCAAATAAATGCCTCAAATCAACTTCACATGCTTGTTCAAAAACTAATAAGGCAGGGTGGAGAGGTGGATTAAACACACTTAAGGTTTTAAGACTTGATACATTGCTAGAATCATTAATCTCATTATTAAAAAATAACCTCAAATTCAACTTCCTAATAAAACATTTTAAATTAATCAACTCTGTAGATACATCTCCAGGCCTACTAGGGACAAAAGTGTATCCATACGCTAACAGTTCAATGAGTTCTAATAACTAATAACTCAGACCAAAGTTTTAATAGGAAACCAGGGATGCACTTGTGTGGTTTTTGCAATAGATGTAAAGTAATAAAGGTTGGTCAAACATTTTTAGTGAGGGACAGGAAATTCACTATTAGAACGCATCTTAATTGTGAAAGTAAAGCGGTGGTTTTTCTATATTGGTATATGAGCATTTATACGCTATAAGAACAAACAATGAGACTAATGCTCTTGCTAAGCATATAGTTGATTTTGTAGGTCATAGTTTCTCTTTCATGGCTATAGATCAAATTGTTCCATCTATTAGAGGGGGCCCTTTTCCATTATTATTATTATTGGAATTGAAGGAATTGGAATGGCAGTTTAGAACGGATGCCTTCCACACCCCTGGGTTAAATGACAATTGTAATATCACACCTGTTTTAAAATTAAGGAGTTACCAGTTGTGAATTGTTATGTATATATAGTTGGTTTTATGGAAGAGATTAAGTATATAATACATACATTTTTATGTATATATAAAGATTTTTTCATCTTTTTTAATATTATTATTAGTGGATGTTAGGTAGGTAAGGTGATCAGTTTTTCTGGTATTTATTTTTATTACAACATTGTGGACATTTACTTTCATATATATATTTTTTATACACAAAAAGTTTTAAAATATGTTTTGCTTTAAAAAGTTAAGTGACATCATTTCCTTTTAGAGTATTTAAGCTTTCCTGTTTGCATTTTACACTTTGTTACTTGATCTCTGAAAGAAGCCAAGCTTTTTGAGCAAGGCGAAAAAAGCTCACCTAAAATTTTTTGTTGCTGGAGCAAGGTCTTGTGGCAGTGTTTCCTGTTTTGCAAGTTTGTCTTTGGTTTTGTATTCTTTGGTTTGCTGTTATGGCCACTGAGGGACCTGATAGCCCCAGCACACCGCACATTTTCTCTACAAATGATCGAAATGATGAAAATACGGAAATCAACTCTGACCATTCGAATCGGATGGCATCCATGCTAGCGTTACTGTCAGACAAATTGGACAGTCTTCACACTAGATTGGATGCGTTAGAAAGGAAGGATGTCCCTATGAACAGTTCCGTTCCGGAACCCAGGAGTTCACCTATGCTACTTTCTACACTATTTACTAACGGAGCCACTATTGGCAGGAGTGACTCCATACCAGCAGCACAAGCGCCTCAAACTGCAGCTAGAGGCGTTAATAATGGGTCTATCAATTCACGAGTAGGTGCGGGTGCTATTTCCTTTCCTGTTACCGTTGATGTCCAAAACGCTGTGAGGGTTAACGGCCGTTCTGGCGATTCCAGCTTTCAAACAAATGGAGCACCTTTAGACGTGCGAGTCCCAAATCAAGTAAGTCCTACATTCAATATAATAAACTGGATGTCTGATACAGGGGCATTCTTGTTTACCGACCCAGGACTAAATGGTGCTAACCCCTTAAATGGGGGGTCCACTTTTACATTATCAGACAAGTTAAAATTATTTGATGGACACGTGTTAAAATTAAAGAAACTACAATTAGAATCATCTTATTTTAAACAGTGCATACAAGAAGGCATTATACCTCTTCAGGGTTAATTAATACAGCTGTATTTTTCAATGATTTAAAAGAACTCTTTCAGGCTCAAGGGATACAATTGCTTAATCTTATTATTAAGCACTATGAACAACAAATTGGACAGCTATTATTAGATATTGAGGTTCTTGATAAGCAGTTAAAAGATGATTTAAATTTTGCTGCATTTAAAATTGATTATGAGCGGACTTTAACAAGCATAGAAGCAATGCTTGTTAAATTAAAACAAAATAAGGTCAAGAAGCTTGCCAGGGACAGACAGGCTTATCAATCTGATATGGCCTATCCTAAACTCAACTGGTCAGAACGAGAGAGTCGGGAAGCAGCTGGTTTTGATTCCAACAACACCGTGGAGGTTAATAATTTAGTAGATGTTGGCTCTAATAATGAAGTATCTGACCAGGGGGAATACACTACTGTGACCGGTCCAAGACGTAGTAATCGAATAAAGAACTACTACGCAAATAATAAACGAAATAACAACAATTTTTTAGAACAACGGAATCCACGCCAAAGACCCAACAAGAGGTAGAATTTCAATCACCCAGTCCAACTGGTGACATTTTGGAAGAACATTCACCACAGGTTAATTTAACTGAGGACAAGGACAGGGGCCCTTTTCTTGGACCTGGAGGCCCTGTTATTTTGACTAATTCAACAGGAGACTTTAAAATTTATAATTTTACGGACTGTATATTTGAAAAAGAACTCATTGAACTGTTAGCGTATGGTTACACTTTTGTCCCTAGTAGGCCTGGAGATGTATCTACAGAGTTGATTAATTTAAAATGTTTTATTAGGAAGTTGAATTTGAGGTTATTTTTTAATAATGAGATTAATGATTCTAGCAATGTATCAAGTCTTAAAACCTTAAGTGTGTTTAATCCACCTCTCCACCCTGCCTTATTAGTTTTTGAACAAGCATGTGAAGTTGATTTGAGGCATTTATTTGCTAATAATTTTAAGGATAGAGTCAAATTTGAATACAACATTACTAGAGCCCAAACGGACATAATCTTTGTAACAAATCTATAAGACTGCTTAAACCGGACAAAGGGAGGCCTTGTGGTTTTAACGACAGCACTTATAAAGAAAAGATGCTAGAAATTTTGGGAACGGATGCTTATGCTGAAGCATCCCTCAATGAAGTCCATGGTACTTACAATAGGATAAGAGGGTATTATCGTGACTTCTTCCTTGAAAACAAAATTAATCATGATACATATAATTACATTGACAGAACACTACCTAAAATACCGGTGATGTTCGGGATTCCAAAGATACATAAAAATTTGTTGAATCCCCCAATGAGAGCACTAATAGATGGGAGGTCTTCCATTACTTATTTTGCAGCCAAGGTGATTGATGAAATGTTGTCTAAATATTTGGGGTACTTCCCATCTATTTGTAAGGACTTTTTAGAGGCTATTAGTAGTCAACCCTTCAACAGTGAGTTAAATTTTCTCACTGTTGATGTGGTTGACTTATACACCTCTATTCCCCATAATGAAGCGCTTGAATGGTTGTCTTTGTTATTATTGGAACTAGGGGCACCTAATGGTGAAATAGATGTTATTACTGGAATGTTAGACATAGTTTTGTCTTCCAATTATTTTATGTTTGACCAAAAATTCTTTTTGCAAAAAAAAGGCGTTGCCATGGGCTCCCCATGTGGAGCAGTGGTAGCGAACTTATTTATGAGTTATTGGGAAAAACATTTCCAAGATTTGTCTAGGTACATTAAATATTACACGAGATACCTGGACGATATCTTTATTTTATTTGAGGGAGACGAAACAGCAGCGGACAGTTTAGTGTCTGAAATGAATTCGACTACCGAATTCTTAAAATTTACTTACACCTTTGCAGCTGCAGGTATTGATTACCTTGACGTGAAACTCGAGAAAGATTTGGAAAATGGAGTGTATTGTTCAAGAATTTATAGAAAACCAACGTACTGCAATTCATTCTTGCATTTTTCCAGCCACCATCCTCGCGGCCAAAAGAAGGCTATTGTTAAAGGCCAATTTGTTAGGGCAGCGAGAATGTGCAGTACGTTGGATCTTTTTTATGCTGAATGTAGTACTTTGACCGATATGTTCTTGAGACGTAATTACCCTTTAAAATTTGTTCAGGACATTTTGGAGGAGGTTACTATAAAAAGAGAGAATGGCTTTTATAGAGCTATTTTGTCAATTAATTTGGTTGAAGGTGATTTGACTAACATATCCCTTCACGAAATGATGCCTGAACATGACAATAATACATCTTTTGAAGGAACTAGATTTGACCCACACCTCAGTTACATAACTACATTCAGTTTTGATTCCAGGGAGATTGTTTCTATTATTAAGAAAAATTGGATTTTCATCATGGATAATCCTTTACTAGTTAAGATATTTGGCACTATTCCAAAATTTGTGTTTAAGAGGAACAGGAACCTAAAGGAACTATTGCAGACTAATAACTCACACCAAAGTTTTAATAGGAAACCAGGGATGCACTTGTGTGGTTTTTGCAATAGATGTAAAGTAATAAAGGTTGGTCAAACATTTTTAGTGAGGGACAGGAAATTCACTATTAGAACGCATCTTAATTGTGAAAGTAAAGCGGTGGTTTGCTGTCCGTCTTTCTATATTGGAAAGACGGAAATATATGAGCATTTATATGCTATAAGAACAAACAATGAGACTAATGCTCTTGCTAAGCATATAGTTGATTTTGTAGGTCATAGTTTCTCTTTCATGGCTATAGATCAAATTGTTCCATCTATTAGAGGGGGCCCTTTTCCATTATTATTAGAATTGAAGGAATTGGAATGGCAGTTTAGAACGGATGCCTTCCACACCCCTGGGTTAAATGACAATTGTAATATCACACCTGTTTTAAAATTAAGGAGTTACCAGTTGTGAATTGTTATGTATATATAGTTGGTTTTATGGAAGAGTTTTTAGAGTTGCGTAAACATTAAGTATATAATACATACATTTTTATGTATATATAAAGATTTTTTCATCTTTTTTAATATTATTATTAGTGGATGTTAGGTAGGTAAGGTGATCAGTTTTTCTGGTATTTATTTTTATTACAACATTGTGGATATTTACTTTCATATATATATTTTTTATACACAAAAAGTTTTAAAATATGTTTTGCTTTAAAAAGTTAAGTGACATCATTTCCTTTTAGAGTACTTAAGCTTCCTTGTTTGCATTTACACTTTGTTACTTGATCTCTGAAGAAGCCAAGCTTTTTGAGCACTAATAAAATTTGCGTTCAGCTTTATTCTTGTGTACGGAGAGATTTTTGTTGCTGGAGCAAGGTCTTGTGGCAGTGTTTCCTGTTTTGCAAGTTTGTTTATGATCTGATCTTACCAGTGAGGGATACACTTCTGGTCTGGAGCATAGAGTCCCCATGTTGGTGATGATCAGTTCCAGTATGTTTTCCCCTCTTGTGGGAGTGGTAACAAGTTGTTCCATAGAATATGAATTTATAAATTCTAGGAACCTTTGGGCTTGGATGTTGGAGCTAGAGTAATGCTCCCAGTCTATGTTTGGGTAGTTGAAGTCGCCCAATATAATGGTGTTTGGAGAGACCTTCATATTTTCCAGTGTTCTCAGGAAGGCCGAGTGGAGTTCCTGGGTTTGGGAGGGTGGTCTGTAGCAGGCTATAAACTGGAAGGCAGTTTTACCCACTGTTAGTTGCACATGGATAGTCTCTGATGCTTCGTGCTGTGCCACCAACCTGGAGGTGTGGGTATCTTTGACAAATATTGATACTCCCCCTCCTTTTGTGGTTTGGTCCAAGTTTTGGGGCCGAAAAGCATGGTATGAGGTATAACCTGGTAGTGCTGGCGTGCTCTCAGGAGCCTTGAACCAGGTGTCATTTACTGCACAGATATCAATGTAATCCATGCTAAGGAGAGTTTCGAGTGCATGCATCTTGAGGTTTAGACTTCTGGCATTGAGTAGCACTACTCTTAGTTTCTTATCCCTTGTGATACCTATGGAGGTGGGTTTGTCTTTTGAGCCTTGCCTAAAAAAGGCACTATGGGGGTAGCAAGAGCATTTGCCAATATCCGAAAGCCCAGGGGTGATAGGTGCAAGCCATCCCTAGTGAAGCATCGTGGCTTGTTGAGCATGTCATCCCAGGCTGACAGGCATTGGATCCCCTTTGAATGACACCAATACTTAAGCCAATTGTTGAAATTGATCATCTTGTCTTCATATTGTGGCATCATTCTTGGTGAGGGTAAGATACTACTCAAGGTCAGGGTCATACTGGCCTGGGCTACATGCTCAGAGAGCTCCTCTATGTCTCTTTTTATGTAGTCCAGGGAGGTATGTCTCAGGTCATTCACACCATCATGGACAATGACTGAGTCATATTTGTACTTGCCTTGGAGTGACCTGAGTGCATGTGTTATGTGGTGGATCCTAGCTCCCAACAGGCAGCTCACAGTGACCATCTCCTTGTTCAGCCTAGTGAGTGGGACATCAGTGTGCCTGACGATAGAGTCACCTATTGCAAGTGTATCAGGTGTGTTGTTTAGCCTTAAGGGCTGTGACTGTTCGGCACACTGGCTTTGTGAGCTATATGTTGCAAGTATTTTGTTTTGGGGTAGCGGTTGCTTGGGTGTCTGCTTTGGAGGTCTCTGCAGCTTAGGCAGATTTTTATTTAGAGCCTCCGAGTATGTTTTTGTGTGTTTATGTGTTTTGTTTGCTGTCGTGGTAGGTCTATGTGAGACTGGAATTGTAGTGAATGTGGTTTCCTTTTCCTCCTGACTGGTTACGCCAGTACTGAGTTGAGAGAGCTTAGCCTCCAGTTTGTCTATATGGTTGCATCTCTCACATGTGTTGGAATTTGTTGGGAGGAGGAGAGGGTTGTCTGTGTACATGAGGCAGTTGTAACATTGCCTCAAGATTCCCAGATTCACCAGCTGGACCAGAGAGGAGATTGACAACTGACCTTTGGACATGCTAGAATAGTATTGGGAATTCCTTTATAATTCAAAAAAAAAGGGCCAATGGGGAACAAGGTACTCAAGGGGAGCTTGTGAGGGTGTAGTGCTTTTAATTTAGTGCTGTCTTATATAATTGCTTTAGTGAGCAAGTACCAGGTAACTTAAATGCAATGTGCTACATGTAACTTAAATGCAAAAATGACAAACGTTAACTTTCATTCAAGCGAAACAAGGAAATAAGTACAGTAAGCAATGCAGATATCACTAGGGATCCACAGAAGTGCTGAAAAGCTGCATTTTAGGTGGAATTAGCATTTTATATAGTCTTTTCTCACATGTTCAAGCTGTCATAATGGAATTATTTTTAATCCATATACCTCAATACCTCATTTGATCATTTCCCAATAAATATGGGTATTGCTGAACCAGTTTGTGTGCGTACATAGTTTATAGCTATAGACTTTGTTTTATCTTCATTAATTTTAAAAAAGAACTGTCTTGAAATGTTCCACAACACTGAGATGTCCTTTTCTGGTTCCATCAGATAAGAAATATCCTCTGCAAGTAAAGCCAACATTTCTTGAATACATGCCAGTTATAACCTTGAATTTCATAGGCCCTTATTTTCTTTGCCAGTGGTTCTAGGTATAACACACAAAACACAGGAGAAAGAGGTCACCCCAGCCTAATTCCTCTGTTAAGACACAGCGTATCAGAGAGGCCTCCCAGTTTGATTTTTGCCTCTGATCCCTCATATATCCTTCTCATTAACCATCTTATTGTATAGAGAAATGCAAATGCTTTCAATACCTACTCATAAAATCCCAGCTTACCATGTTGAATGCTTTCTCTGTATCATGACACATGAACAGCAGTATTTTCTTAGATTCTACTTCACTGTGGATCATCATTGTTTTATAAATGTTGTCAAATGTTTGCCTCCCCTCCACAAAACCATACTGATCCTGATATATCAATTTTGGCATCAACTGTGTCATTCTTTTAGCCATTATAGATGCAAACATTTTATAAACATGGTTTATAAATTAAATAGGTCTATATGAAGCTAGGTCTGGTGGGCCCTTTACTTCCTTTAGGTTTTACAGCCAGCATAGAATTTTCCAGGCTGTTGATGTTTCTCTTCCTTTTAAAATACTGTTAAACAAAACCTTCTAGATCTTTATTATTTTCTTCCCTCCTACCTTCCAAGCTTCCAATGGAGCACTGTCTTTTCTTGAAGACTTTCTGCAGATTGATTATACATCAGCATTTTAATCCCATTTCCTCCTATCTTAACTGCCAAATGTTGAGCCTCATCTACCTCTTACTTTGGCATATTTAAGTCTTCCATAAATATTTCCATTTGTACCTTTTTTGATTTCCCCCTCTTTTCTGCTTTATGCAAGTTTTCATAACATTTCCAAAATATCTCTATAATATCTCTACAGGATCTCTGGATATTTTTCTTGTTATGGGCTTCCTAAGTTTGGCAACAACCCTTTCAACTTTCTGTTGCCTAGCTCATTGTGCCAAAAGTTTTTGTTCCTAGAGTTATTACAAAAAAAGTTGCTTAAGTAATCCTTCTAAACCCATGGATATTATCCAGCTACTCCCTTATTTTCCCTTTAGCACTCTGCATTTTTGCCTGTTCTCGATCTGTGAGATTCCACTTATTCTGTAATACTTTAACCTTTTCAGGGCCTTTAAATACTTCTTGTTACTTCTTTACCAGATCTCTTTTTCTTTTATTTCTACCCTATTTTTAAACTCCACTTTCATTTTATCCCACTCACTAGCTATAACTTCTGGAGTATTTTTTATCTTCCGTAATAACTCCTGTATAATTTCCAAAACCCATTCCTTAAATTCCTCTTTTTAACAGGTAGGTGAGGAAGAGTTGTGGCTCATGTTTACTTCATTGCCCTGCATTTTTATGCTAATAATTATTGGTGTGTGATCTGAAATAGTTATTGGATGTATAAAAGTTCTCAATTAAATGCCCAGGTTCCTGTGAAATATAAGTTCTGTCTAGTCTATCCCAGTTATGGTACACTGGGGAATGATACATGAATTCCTTTTGAATTTTTACTATGGAATTCATGTCTTCCTTACCAAATATTTTCATAAATTTCTTCAGAAGTCTACCCTCTTTCGTTATATTTTCCCTTTTAGGCCCCCTGGATACATCCTCATTGCTGCAAATCAGATTCTAGTCCCCACCTATAAGTAATATTCCCTGCTGAAAGTTGATTATGTCTCCAAATTGTTTTAAGTTAAATAATAGCAGTTTTAGGTGGAATATAAATATGTGCCTGCATAATCCTCATCTGTTGCCAGTAGCCTCTTACTGCCACAAATCTATTATCATTTTTCATTCTTCTATTACTATTGGAGCTCCACTAGTAACTAATAGGGTCTATATCACATTATCAGACGATGAAAAGAGCGAACACTATTTCATCGCTCTGATAATGTCGAAAGGAGCAAAAAGGGAAGTCACGGAGCATCAATTTTTTCCCGGGGAAAAAAATCGGTGGGCCGTCTTCAGGACTTTGCCATTTCTTCCACTATGGTATGATCTCAAAGTTGGTATATTTAAGTAGGGGGTTGTGGGGGGCACAGCCCCTCACACTGAGGGATGTGGGGGCGAAGCCCCCCACTTCATTTTGTGTTTAAACTTTTTTTTTTTTTTTTTTTTGTGGAGCAGCAACTTTTTTCCCTGGGAAAAAATTAGATGTTAATGCGTTCACTTTTTTGTTATTTTGATATTATCAGTTCGATGTTAAGAGCATTCGCTCTTTTCATTGTGTGATAGTATGACATAGATGCAACTAATATACTTGCTTCTGTTTTCCCGTGTCCTTGATATTCTGCTGAATATCAATCCTAAAATTCTTTCTTTATGAAATCCACATGCTCATTTCTTTCTAGATGTGTATCTTCTAGCATTGCCATTTGCAGTATGAATTTCTTAATATAATTAAATACCCCTTCCTTTTTGTATATACCCATGGGACCATTCACATTCCAAGATAATATGGAAAGTGTTTCCATTATTCCCACCTATAATGACAGCTTTTTTACTGTCAATTTCTAGCCTTTGTGATAAATGCACCCACTAATGTTTGGTATGTTAATCTTTCTTACAGTTTTTCTTATCATCAGCATTGGAACCTATGTCACATTTTACAAGACTTTGTTGTAGTAAATACCCTCAAGCAAAAAACAAACACACCCCCAGAACACACCTATAACCTTTTAACTTAATACAAATGCATGTAACTGTGTACATCTTCAAATAATGAAGTTTAACCCTCCTAAAAGGCCCATTTGTCCCAAATAGACAGCTGCTTAGACAAACCTTAAATAACCTGAAATTGAGGTTATTAATGTTAAAATGCATGTTATTGCCTGTGCTTTTACTTACACTTATAAGTGTTTGTTCTTTTTTTAACTTTATTCTCCCTACTATATGTGAAAACAGCTTACATGCGTTCAGAAAACATAAACTTTTCACCTTGAAGAAAGCAGTGTTCTGGCTTTTATTGCCCTATTTTCTGCTTGTCTCCATTAAAATGTAAGAGAAAAATGTAGTCATCTGCTGCTGCCCTAAAGACAAACTGAGACATTTATTGCTAAAGGAAAAATTTTAATTATATTCAGTGTTCTCATATTTACTTGTTTCCACTTAAAATTTGCTATTAGAATAAGCTGATGGTCTTAATCCAGACATTCTCCTATGCAAAACCAAATGAAACATACTAGCTCTACATATATTATAATGTATACTTTTGCACCCTATCCCCAACCTCAGCAACCCAGGACTGCAGCCTATTAATGCAAGTATACCTTTGCCTATATTTTCTTCTCTTTTAGCACTGTAATGCCTAAAGCACTTAATCGCAAAAAAGATGAAATAAAAATAATAATAAGGAAAGGCTTCCGTTTACTTTAGTAACTTCACCACATACAAGAATAGCTAAAAATACTTTATTCTAAATCATGCAATTTATATTGTGAATGGTTTCATAGAAATAATGTTAAGAACAATTTTTGTTTTACTTAGTTACCTTTTCCTTCTTTTTGATTCATAGATTGTTACTACCTTAATGACCCGAAGGCCTTTCTAAACCTAGAAAAGTTTTTCCAAAACAATAACGATGCCCTGTATCCAAAAAGGACATTTAGTGCCAGGAATTTATGCGATACCTCTGTCCATAAGATACATGGGTGACAGGTCTGGTGTAAATTTTCTATTCATTATACACTGGTCTAGGTTGCACTTAAAATGAGTAATAGACAAACTCAGCTTCACATAGATGGGAAGCCTGTTCAATAGGAGAGCCAGTCTCTAGGGCACATATGTCTTTCCAGTTTGTCATAGACAAAATGCAAATTCGTAGACCTTGGATTTCTAGTACTGTTTGACTTATGAATATGCAGGAGATTTGTAGGTGTGGTGTTTGCAGATGCCTTGTAAGTCAGGCATTGATTACCCCTCAACAATCTATAGGAGACTGAATAGAAAAGGCTTTAAGATGCTTTACATAAGGCAGGTTTATTACTGCTTCTTTCCCTCCCCTCAGTGTCCTTCCAAACATCAGTGATATAAAGTAAGGCAAATGTTATTCAATTCTCCACAGATATATCAAAGTCAACCCTTTCCCCTTTTTTATACAGCTGCATTTCACAAATATGACTGATGCTTTGCAGTCTCATGTTTATTCACTAATTTCCATGTTGCTGGTTTTCTTCTGATCATCTCCATCTCCCAACTCCAGATTCTGGTTCCATTCCAAGGTAGTCCTGATTTTTCTGGTCAAGTCCTGTGTTTTTCTCTGTGTCTCAAGCATTTTTTTATGAGCAGTGGAAATTATTTCATTGGTAAAGTTTCTCCATATTCTTTATTATCAAAAGAATGAGAAACAGAGTTCCCTTCTGCTTGACAGCTCATTTTTTGTTCAACAAATGTTTGCATTTCCTCCTTTGCTTGTTCTGCATCAATGAATGATTGTGATCCTCCAGGAAAAAATGCTTTGAAGACAGCTGGATGCAGCAGCTTAAATCTCACACTGGCCTCTCGTCATTTCCTGAGTTTGTTTCTCTTCTGCCTGGTGTACAGTGAATAATTGTTTTCCACAGACACTCTTCTGTCTCTAACTTGTAATACTTTGTCCTTTTGCCACTGTTTAATCAGGATAAACTCTTTCTGCTGGTAGATTTGTATGTTTACTAATACAGGTCTTGGCTGCTTTCTCATAGCCAAATTTGGAGCATACACATGGTGTGCCCTTTCAATTAACAGTTCCTGTTGTGGAATATCAGTCCAGTTGCTTATTTGTGCCTTCATAAAATTAATACAGTCTCTGGTACAGCAGAAAATCTCACATTTTCCCTACATGCTCTGTTCTCTAATTTTACCATTTTTAAAACCATTTCCTCTTGAGTAACCACATACTCATATAGCCTGGTTTTCATTGAAAACTCTGTTTTTTTGCTGTTTTATCAGCTCATCTCAGTAACTGTTTAAAGCTTATTCCATGTTCCAGCCCTTTTCTATTTGAGTTGACATATTCCTTCAGTGTTTATTTATTTTCATCAGCTTTGAACTCATTTGACTTATTTTTCCTCTATGTTACTAGAAGCCATGTCTTGCACCAAAGTTGGAACTTGAACCGTTTTTTGCTTAACAGCTGCAGAATTCTTCCCAGTGTTTTCTCAACCTTTTGTAGTTGATTTTCTTTCAGACTTTCTTAGTTTCATATTTGCTGGCATCCACGTAGTGAACGTACTAGCCAGTAATTGAATTTATTAAAAGTGACAGGGTTCCTGGCCTTTGCATTTCAGTTTCCTTTTTCACACTGAGAGAGCTGAAGTTAAGCTATTGATCATTATGCAGCCATCTTTGAAAGTCTACTCCCAATTCATCTTGTTAGTAGTGACTGACACCCTTAGCCATCCTATGACAGGTCTGAAAATATCCAGAGGCCCTTACCTCCTGCCACTCAGCTTACCTGTGAACAACAGCCAAGTAGAGAGGGAAAGGTAGGAAGGGGGATGGCCTACTTTCTTCTCTCTCTCTGGAGAGGAAAAAGTGGCAGGAGTTTTGGGAAACACATGTGGCAGTCAGATTTTCACTGTTGGAAAACCGAGAAACTACCTCCTGTGCTCAGTGTTTGTGGAGATTATTGTATGCTGGTGTCAAGTCCTTATTAATGGAGTAACTCCCCAGTGTCATTGACCCATTCCATGCCCCACCTTCCTACATGTATGCAAGAGGTAAAAAAAAAAAAAAAATGACCCTAACGGCTGTCTTAATGATTGCCGTCTCACTTAACTCTTGCCCATTGATGGAGAATGAATGGGCTGATTGGCAGGGAGGGAGTTGGTCATTTACAGCCAGTGGGGCACTGTGTAAAAAAAAAAAAAAAAAAAAATATATATATATATATATATATATATATATATGTATATATAAATAAAATAATGTGCTAAGTGTTGCAGATTTGTATGTGTTGAAGATTTCTCTGGCTTAGTGAACTGAACAGTTACTTCTGTTCTGATCTGTGGCTGGCTCCATTTTATTTAGGTGGAAACTTCTGGTTAATTGCTCATTGTGTTTTTTTATCTAATTGGCCTGAGGGTAAAAGTTTTCATCTTGCTGCTATTTACGTTTCACATTTTGTAAGACTCAGCTCCTTTATTGCAGAGCTCCTTGGAGTTGGACTGCTTTTGTATCCATCTGCAAATACTAAGCTAATATAGGTATAGTTTTTGCACTTGTTCTAACTGCTTTAGTGATATTTAATAATGCTATGCTATGTGTTGCAAGTTTGTGTGTGTTAAACATTTCTCTGGCTTAGTGAACTGAACAGTTACTTCTCTTCTGATCTGTGGCTGGCTCCATTTTATTTTCCTCTCCCACCTGCACTAATGATGTATTTTTATAACTTGGTGGCTTTTACTTGCCTGCCTCTTACTATAAATTTGTTATTGGACACTCCTCCCTTTCCCAGTGCATCAGCTCATTCTAGTGAGTACAGTGAGATCATTTGGAATAGACTCACCCACTTAGCTTCTTAACATTGAATTATCTTCTGTTTCCTCACGTTCTACTTGACAAACAAAAGTTACACTCTATTTAGCTGCTTTTACGGTATCTTACTATATTTATACTGTAGCTTTTTCTACTTGGAAGTGTTCAATCGCATTTATTTTTCTGCATTTATTACTGCTTGTTAGTAGCCTGATTAAACTGAGAACAGTATACTACTGAATTGCTTCTTTATTTATACTGTTTATTTATTTTTGCTGTTGTGACTGTGATTTTATGCACTTTGAATTTCTAATACCTCTGCACTTTTTAGCAAAGGCTAGATTCAGTCTTACTGAATCTAGAGGGTCTTGTGTCACTTGAACACTAAAACCAGCTCTTCACTGAGATACTAAAAGATCTGATGCATCTGTTGCATCCAACAAAATATAAGTGCCTGTTTTTGCTCTTATATTGCACCTTTAATTTGTATTTGCATTCTACTGTCTGTTTAAATTGTTGGAACTGTTTTTGGCCACATTGTACTGCATACTGTACTAGTTTGGATGTAGCATAGCCCAGTTCCAGTTTTGCTGTTTCTGGGTCTGTTTTGTAATTTCTGAGCATCAAGTTCAAGCTGTCTTTGTTGGAGAGTGCCTTTCTGCACTCTTGTGGGTGGAGGGTGCTGTCTGAGTCCCATCTAATCAAGGCTGATTGGGCTTGAGCTCGGAGAGTGCATCTTTATTGGGTAGTTTCTCATTTTATTTAAGCCCCATGTCTGCTCTTGCTTGCATGTAGCACACCATCATGTACTACTGCATAGAGGTAGGTACCATTGGTGGTTATAGTTGCAAACATTTTACTTGTAGTCCTCCAGATGTTTTTCGTGGCCCTGCTCTACTGTTAGGCAGAACACTAAGCCTAGCCTCAGAGCTATCAACACACCTCTCACCCACTAGCCATTCCTAAGGGTGACCTCTCTTCCTGACCATACAAATTTACTAAACACTATGGGCAGACAATTTTCCACAGTTTCCCCAGCCAGCATGGTCAACATGGGCATCCTGAGACAGTGTAGTAACTGCCTCATGTTCACCGACAACCCTGTACTCCTAGAGCACACAAACTCAACATTCGAGAGATGCAACTATATTAAGAACATTGAGTCCATGCTCTCTTACACACCAGTCAGTACATATGACAATGAGCCATGAGTCAGCATGTACATCTCACCTTCTACTCCACCCAAACGCACATCACACATACCTACATATGTAGACGTCCTCACCAAAAATATACCTAAATAGCAGAGACCTCCCAAACACAAACTCAAGCATGCTACATATAATACATCCTCTGCAGATCATAATACACATAGCAGCTCACACAACAGTGACTCACCTGTCAAGCCCTTAAGGCTAATCACAAAATCATACATATTAGTCATAGGTGATTCCATCATGAGACACACAGATCTTTCTCTTACCAGGCTGGATAAGAAGAAGGTCACAGTCAGCTGTCTGTCAGGTCCCTGTATCCACCATATCACACATTAACATTCAAGTCTCTCATCAACAGGTACTGTTATGACTCCGTCTTCATCCATGTTGGTGTGAGTGACTTCAGACATACGTCTCTGGATCATATGAAGAGAGACATGACTGAGCTCTCAGACTATGTGTCTCAGGCTGGTACATCCCTAGCTTTTAGCAGCATTTTACCTTCACCTAGGATGATGCCTCAATGCAAACAGAAAATCATTGACTTCAATAATTGGCTTAGTTTCTGGTGTGATTCTGAGGGGATATAGTATCTGTCAACCTGGGATGACATGATCAGCAGACCTTGATGCTTTGCCAGAGGTGATCTTCATCTGTCACCCCTGGAATTTCAGCTACTGGCCAAGGCTTTTTCCACCCCCATAGTGCCTTTTTTGGGCAGTATCTCAAGGACAAAATTCCTGATGTAAAATCTCCATCCAAAAACAACGTCAAGGTTATGCTGCTAAACACTAGGAGTCTTAACATGAAACTGCACTCACTGAAAGCAGTCCTCACCTTGGAAGATATAGACATTTACGCAGTCACGGAGACCTGGTTCAGGGCTGTGGAGAACACCCCAGCTATACCAGGTTACATTTCCTTCCACATGTTCAAACTGCAAATTGAGGCATGAAAACTAAATGAGGCAGTGCATCATTATTCATTAAAGATGAATACACCTCCAGATTGGTTAGACAGTAGGATTCCATGGAGATACTTCAGATGCAATTAACTGTTGGTAGGACACCTATGTAAGTCATTGCCAGCTACAGGACCCCCTCCATGAATCAGGACACCCACTCTGCCTATTTGGATCTACTTGAGTCTATCAAGATATATCCAAACACCATGGTTTTGGGCGACTTTAACTACCCATCCATTGAGTGGATAAATTACTCATGTGGAAACTCACTTTCCTAAAGGTTTCTCAACTTCACTATGTCCAATGCCCTGGACCAGCTCTTTGACACCCCACAAAGGATGCCACCATCCTGGATCTGTTGCTTACCAGTATGTGGGACCACTGTAGTGCCCCCACTGTGAGGTCTTCCCTGTTGAGATCTGACCACAAGTTAGTCTCATTTGAAGTAAGTATCACAGCTGACCCCTCCAGTAGCAACTAAACTAAAAAACTTTCCCAAAGCAAATTATAACCTCTTACAGCATGGTATAAATAGCTTTACTGCACCTCCCCCCTCAGATGGAACTGGTAACTATGCCGAGTTCTACACAAATGCTTTATACAAACACCTGTGTAACTGCATTGACTCAGTCGTACCCAATAGGACCAAAACAAGCTCCTCAAGGAAGAGTAAACCTGCCTGGTGGACAGCTGCCATTAACAGGCTTTACAATAAGAGGAAGAAATTGCTGTCTAAGAGTAAGAGGGAGCGAGCCCCAAACTGGAAACACACCCCTCTCAGCATAAGCAAGCAAATAAGACTTCTTGTGAAGTTCTCCAAAGCTAACTATGAATCTGAATTAGCTTCCTCAACTAAGGACAGCCATGAGGCATTCTTTAGTTACATCTGTAACCAAAAAAGAAATGCTGAGATTCATGCTGAACTGGTAGTTAATGATACCACATATACTGAGCTTGTGGATATTGCTAATCTGGTAGCTGACAGGTTCTGTGAAAACTTCAATCCCCTGCCCCCACCACATGTACTCCATGACATCCCTACCACCTGCCCTCTGCCTTGTATCACTAAAGTGCAGGTCATAAACACCCTCTCTAAAGTCAAAAACACAGCTTCTATGGGACCTGATAGCATCCCAGGCTGTATCCTACATGGGCTGAAACAAGAATTACTAACACCATTGAGTACTCTTTTCAATCATAGTCTAAGCACCGGCTTCATCCCAGCTGAATGGAAAAAGGTCACTGTTATCTCCTTGCACAAAGGGAACTATAGATCTATTAGCCTGACTAGCCTTATCTCAAGGCCATGGAGCGTATCATCATGGACCTTATCATTAAAGATATAGGTAATCTCCAAACACTTGAACCTTCCCAATTTGGATTTGTCGGAGGGAGATCATGCCTGTTAGACCTGGTGGACTTCTTGAAACAGTCAGCAAGCCCTTGACGAAGGGAAATGTGTTCATGCAGCCTACCTAGACTTAGCCAAGGCTTTTGACACTATCCCACACTCAGGCACATTTACAAACTCACCCAGCTAGTAGGTATCAACCCTTAGATCATTAGATGCTTCTCTAGCTGGCTCACTGATAGAACCCATATAGTCAAAATAAGTGGAATTCACCTCTACAGCAGACCTGTAACCTGTGGTGTTCCACAGGGATCAGTACTGGGACCTCTACTGTTTGGAATCTATTTCTCTGAAGTACAAGCTTAAACTAAAGGTCTGTGGCTGACAAAGTTTGCTGATGACTGCAAACTGGGAGCAGTCATAGAATCTCCCAATGCTGTCAACATCCTACAAGAGGGTCTTACACAAACAAATGATTAGTGCCAGAGTCATGGCCTTAAACTAAATGCACAAAATGTATTATTATCCCTTTCGGTAAGAGCAATGTTCATGCTAACTATCACATCAATAACAACACCCTAAGTATGCACTCAGTGGTGAGAGACCTGGGCACACAGGTTGACAGCAACCTTACCTTTGAGCACTATGTTTCCATAGTGGTAAGAAGAGCATTCTATACTGCTCATCTCATAAGTAAGGGCATTGCCTCAAGAAAAAAAGAAGTTATAACCTCCCTGTACCCTTCCCTCTTCAGGCCAATAATTGCATACAATGCCCCTTTTGGTATGTATCTTTCCAAGCACCTGCAGCAATTGTAGAGGCCAGAAAGGTTCCTCACAAGCAAAATTCAAAGTCTTCAGCATGTGTCCTATGAGGATTGTCTGAAATCAGTGTCACTTTATTCTGTTTCATGCAGAATACTCCGAGGCAATCTCTGCCTTGCATATATGGCAATCTTTGATTCTGCTTTATTCGAAATGGTGCATATCTGTAAGTCAAATGGTACATGGGTTACTCTCACTCTAAAGGCCTTAACTGGGTGTCTGACTTTAATAGAACCTACTGTAGAGTCAGATTTGTCTCCCATAGGTTACCACACCTTTGGAACAGACTCCTGCTTCATGTCAAGCAGAACACCTCATTGGCCCTCTTCAAACACCATCTGGACGACTGGAGAGGTAACTGTAAATTCCCCCCGGAGGTACCACTTGTATCCCTCCTGGAAAGGGGTGACAGTTGCTGATTGTGGAAATAAGAGTAAAACTTGGCTAAGCTTGAAAGGGCCCTAGGGTCATTAGCTTAGTAACCTCCTATGATCCTATATGAATGTACTTCAGAAGCTCGAAGTTTCAAAACATCGAACTTCAGATGGCCAAGACCCTAAGATCGATGTTTTGAAACTTCAAAAACCTAATAAAAAATACATAAAAACAAAAAAAAAGTTTACATTGCACTCCCCACACCCCCAGCCAATTAAATATACCAAATTCGAGATCACACTACAGTGAGGAAACTGGTAAATATCCCATTCCACACTGTACTGCGATCTCCATTCAAAATGTTTGAAGTTTCAAAACATCGATCTTATGGTCTCAGCCTTTTGAAGTTTTGAAACTTCAAGCTTCTGAAAGGGATCCATATACATAAATATGCACATATATATATCTGTATATATATATATATATATATATATATATATATATATATATATATATATATATATATACACACACATAGATATACACACACAGGTCCCCTTCAGTAGCTCGAATGTTTACAAGTTCGAACCACATATGGCCGAGACCATGAAGGGGACTTGTAAAAGTATGGTCTACAGAAGTAGATCCATACACACACACACACACACACACACACACACACACACACACATATATATATATATATATATATATATATATATATGTAAGTAAATAAATATGTAGAAGCAGCTAGTAAGCACTTCTTCCCTCTCACATATCCTGAAAACTGCATGCACCAGTTTATAAGAAGGGGTTGTACTTGGCCTGTTTTTTTGAATCCCTCATCCACCATGGCATTTAGCCTCAGCCCCATGTTCTGCACATATCATCCATGGGGATGTTGTTGTTGCAGTCCTAGTCTGCTTAACTTCTGAGAGTCTACCTCCAATCCTCAAAACATTCTAGAGATCAGACAGTACAACTACTCCTTTTAACCACGGAGTCAGTGACAAGCCAACTCAAAGCAACTGCTCAAACAAGGAGTGATCCTTTATATCCCACTAAAGTGAATCCTTTGTATTAGTGGCCAGTTTTGGCCTATACCCTTCACATTCTCATAATCGGATACATCACTTCAATCTCATAATAAAGTGCTGTTCTTATCTTCATACACTGAGTAATGTGTTTGCTCTAGAAACAGAAATATACAGCATTGAGATGAGACTCTGGTTTTGCATAAAAAAACAGCTACCATCACAGCACTGGCCTCAACTTTATCCATCTTTTTATTCCATCCTAGTCTGCAAGGTAATGCACTACTTCTGTTTTTTCATAAATCACTATAACGGGCAATAAGGACATTCATTTTACAAACCGCACTTCTATAGTCTTATTTAAGCTCTTGTCTTTAGCATCACATGCTTTACAGAATTCAGGTAAATGATTTCATCAGAATAATTACAAATATACTTCCAGGAAGATCTTCCTGGTAATTAAAACTTAAACTGAATAGACTTAGATATCAATCCCCTAAACTAAATCAATGACCCCTACTTTGATATTTATGCCAATCACATGATTAAACCAGATAATATAAAATATTACAACCTTACACTATGAGCACTGTTAATACCTAGTATGTAATAGTCAAAAATACACTATGGTAACATAGTCATGGATAAGTATGCCAGCTGGTCAGAGAAACTATATGACTGTTACAAATACATTTACCTTTTATCCTTATTTCTCCTTTGATGAATTAATAGTACTAACATGCTCTTATGTCTTGTATAATTTCATATTAATCATTTTCATTTTAATACACATACACACACACACACACACACACACACTCATTATGGTGTACCTTTACACAGTTGATTTGAAAGCAAACCATTGCACAACAGCTGTCTGGTACTCAAAACTTAACATTTACCGTTTTTTGTCACTGCTGTAGATGATTTGCTTGCTTTCTACAGACTGACTGTGTACTCAAGTCTGAAAGAAACTAAATAGGCCCGATATTTAAATTTGTTTGACAGCCTGACAAATGTCACTGTCTCTGGCCATCTGGAAAGGTTCTGTTCTTATGAACTGCAGAGTATATCTGTGCTGCTTCACAGCTGTTTTACCAAACTAAAACAAGTCATGTAGCTTTCATAGTGCAAAAGCAATAGCTGAAGCATCATACCGACATACAGAATTCCAAAAGAAAGTTAACTTTGTCAGATTTAATGTATCAGTCTGTGACAATCTGCATCTCCAAGAAAATGCTACCTGTTCACATGACTATGTGAATGCACAAGGTAGCCTATAGACATTACAACTATTGACCATAAAGACTTTTGCGTAACATGATGTGCAGTCATTTTAAATCACAGTGCCTATAGCCAGAAGTCATATAAGTCAGATCCAGTCTCCAAAGCTGTTTTAACTATATGAATAATAAAAAAAACTTTATTAAATTTAACATTAAAAAAGTGAAATGTCTATACATACAGTTAATTAAAAAAAAAAACAAGAAACAACATTTCTGTTATCATTTTCACGCAGTATACACTTATGTTTGAGGTTACCACCTTTTCAAATGTTCAAAGTAGGATAATTTTTATGGAATTTGAGATTTTACTGGACAAATTAAACCCACAACCAGTGCATAGGACTGTACTACTACTTTTTCTTTGCCAGATTAAAAGCTTAATGTTGTTGAATTTAATTATTTTATTCATTTTAGCCTGTTTGCATTAAAAAAAAAAAAAACCTTGTGTGCAGAGTAAACTAAGATCATTATTCTATGCTTCTACCTGTCTGAAAACACCTGTATATATGTTTTAATGGGTCTACTTTCATTAATGGAATTTACACTTACCTGAATTTTAAAAACGTGAGACTACTTCACCGACACCTTACTATTGCAAATCAACGGATCACCGGTATGTTTTTTTTAAGGGAAATGAACCACTCGGCCACCAGGGTGAACTTCACCCTTTTCCCAAGTGTAGTTTGATCTCACAGTTGGTATATTTAGTTAGGGGGTATGCTGGGGCTGTGAGGGTGAAGCCCCCCAATTTAATGGGTTTAATTTTTGTCCATTTTTTCTGTTTTTCCCTGGTTGCCAAGTGGTTTGCTTCCCACTGAAAAATATCAGTGATCTGTTTATTTGCAATAGTAAGTTGAACTTGTTTTGTGTTTTAGTGGTTCAGGTAAGTGTAAATTCGATTAATGACAGTAGACCCATTTTAATACATATGTAGTATGAGCAATACATATTTACGCTCCCTAGCAGCCCAACAGCACGTCATATTGCTTATATCCGGTCTGTAATCTATTATGATATAAACCCCAGATACACTGCATTCAAGGAGAACTTTCTTACTTTAATATCATTAGCATATTCAGCAGTCCCTGATAAGACACCTCCCACCTCACATTTAATCTACCCCTGCATATTATACAGAACTACTATACAATATAACGATGATAGATAAGTTATGTTAGGAGTAAAGTTATACAATTTGAAAAACTGTGCATAGATTCTAAAATTTATTCTCAGACACAACAGATTATAGATATATTTACAAAATCTTATTGAAAGCAGTTTTGCTAGACAAAAGGGGGAGTACACTGTCCTAATAACATCCAGGTAATGCCTGATACTGAAACCAAATTAGATTATACTGAAAAGTTGTATTGAAAAGGAATTATACACACTGGACCCAAACAAAGTGCAAGGAAAAGATGAAATTAGTAATACATTAGTAATAATGACCTGGGAACACTTCGGCATGAACCTACAGTACTATTATATTATTTCTGTTATTCACTAAATTATTTAAAAATGGGAAGATTCCTCAAGATTGGAGACATGCACCTGTTAAAATGATGTTTAAAGAAAAGAGGAGTAGTACAAACCCAGTTGCACAGACCAATAAGTTTATTTTCATGTTGTTAAAAATAATGGAGTGTGTTATATTGGATAAATTATTGTCAGAACTGGAAAGGTTGGATCTTAGAACCGTATGTCAGCATGCATATGTTGAAAATAGATCCATAACCACATGTAACATGATGTTCTATAACAATATAATAATTACAAATGAGCTGTGATATTTATATAGCTTTAACTTCTGGGTTTGGTAAGGTCATACACCAAATACTGATCAGTAAAGTCTACAACTAGGTATTGATGTACTCTTGGTAAGAAGGATAGCTGCATGACTTACAAATAAACATGACAAGTATCATACACAGATTGGATATGTGAAATTCTTAGTTACAGTCAGGCTGTCTCACAGGTCATTGTCCTAGGCCCATACTTGTTTAGATTTTCCCTGGGATACAGTAATGCCTACAGTAAGTTTACACCGTTCTGAGTGAACAGACAACACAGACGTAACTCACACCTTCTTCCTTCTAATTTTAGTTTTCCTACTGATATTTTTGCAGCTTTAAATATTGACAGGGATTCATAAAGGTTACCACAAAGTGTAGACTATATGTATACTTAGTCTAATCTTTCTGAGTGACAAGAAAGCACAAAAAATGTGATAAGAATGTTCTGGAATACATATCGTGTACACTTGGTGTAGGCTTTATTGAATCTGGCCCTGTATTTTTTAAATCTATCGTTTTCATCTGGGGTGTTCTACAGTATGTATACAGGTAACCTAACAATCGAATGGCTGCAGAAGAATTTGACTAAATTCACCGTCTGAGCACAGAAGAATCATATGCTGATAAATGTACAAAAAACTAAGCATATGGGATTTGGGAGACATAGATTGAAAGGTGAATATTTATTACAGCACACAGTGATTGAAACTGGAGATTCATTTAAGAACTTGGGTATATGGATAGATCCAGCTATGAGTTTTTCTAAACATATTAACCAATTGGTTAATGACAGTCCTATAGGTTGTATAAAGAGACTTATAAAGCCTGGGAAGTCACAAATGATGAAATAGTTGCTTGTTAGTTACATTACACTCAAACTTGAGTATGGAATAACAATATGGAAACATTATAAAAAACAAGCATGAGAAAACTGGAATGAGTATATTAGAAATATAACAAGGGCATCCATGAATGTGAAAATATAAGCTATTATGAAACACTAAAATATCTGAACTTGTATAGTGTTTCATATAGATATTTAAGAGAAGATCGTACTTGGGTATATAGAGCAATTAGAGACAACTACCTCTGGGAATATATTACCAAAAGTAGTAGAGAATCCTTAGACAACCTGCATAGAAGACACTATATGAATGAGAAGTGTACTAATTGGTTCTCTGAGATAGTAGCTCATACCTCTCAACTGTATAGATTTTCGCAAAATGTCTAGATATTTGCTTCATATTGTTGGTCTGTTTCTCATAAAATTGTGATTTTCTGACAAATCATTGAGGAATGGAGTCAGAAAATAATGACAGTTGAGTTGCAGACTTCATACCCTTCAGAAAATGTATGTCAATGCAAAACCTGTTATACTATCAACTTTCTAAGTTTGTAAGAGCAGTATTTAAAAATTGTTCCTCATTTTTGGCCGTTGTCCCCCCATTATTTTTGCCTTTGTCCAGATTTCTTACTCTAAGAGGTTGAGAGGTCTGTTCAGGTGATGCATGGAATAGACTATCAAATTACATTACAGCAAGCACTAGTTTAGATATTTTTTAAGAACAGCTTGGACGCTTATTATGGGAATAACTGCTGTGGTGTATTGGTATGCTAGAAGGACATAATTGCCTGTGCCTGAAATATTTGTATGTATGTATGTACATATATATATATGTATGTATATAAAATGCTTTTACTTCAAGAAATTTGTGATGCACATATTACTAAGATCATCATAATTTAAACTTAGTTACATCTTCATTCCTGTCATCACCCTCCTTGACATTAATGACAAAGTGGAAATCATGCTTCAGAGTCCTTCTACCAGTTTAACACAATTAACAAACTTCCAGGAGTTTTAGACACTTTTTTTGCAGAAGGAAAGTTCAACTGTCTAAACTACATCAAATAGAATTGACACTTTACAGTTCTTACCTTGATTTCCTAATTTCACAGTGTTGCTAGTCTTCTTCCTGATCATCTCGACCACAAAATAATAGTCATGGGTTCAAATCCAAGGTACTCTTGAATTTTCTAGTCATCTACTGGTCTTTTCCTCTGTTGTTCAGTCATTTTCATTTATGATACTGGAAATGATTTCACTGGTGTGTTTTCTTCATGGGCTTTCATGTAAGAACCATGAGAAGCAGAGTTTCCTTCAGCTTGATGAGTCATTCTTTTGTTTGGTAATTTTTTTTAGTTGCTCTTTAGCCTTTTATGTATCCAAGAATGAATTTGATCTTTCAGGAAAATATTCTAAAGACAGATGGATACAGTAGTTTAAATCTCACACATGCCTCCTGACTTCCTATGATTGCAGTGATAAACTTGCTTCTCTTGTCTCTGATGTACAGTGAATATTCAGTAACGACTTAAAATGTTGGGACCAACTAGAGTGAGTCCCGATACACTGAGAATAAATAGCTGAAAAAAAGGACTTAGAAATACTAATTCTGAGATGGCCATTTCCAGGAAATATTCATTTTACTCTGAGTTATGGCAATCTCAGAGTTGGTATATATAAGTTAAGGGAGCGTGAAGGGCTTACTCCCCCCCCCCATAAAAAAAAAAAAAAAAAAAAAAAAAGAATTTAAGGGAGAAGAGTGATCTATGATATTTGCTCACCTCCTGGATTTTCATTTTTTCAGCTTGTCGTCACTCTGCTTTTCAATAGGGAGCCCACATAGTAATTTTTCACAAACACTCTGGTATCCCTAAGTTTTAATACTTTTCCCTTATTTCACGTTTCTGTCAGGAGCAGCTGTTTTTGCTGGTATGACTACATCTTTACTATTAAAGGTTTTGAATGCTTCCTTGTGGTTAGATATGGAGCTTACATATAAACTGCCCTTTCAATTTAATCTGGTTTGGAAAACTAGTCATAGGATCATAGCAAGTTACTAGGCTACTGGCCCTGATGCCCCTGTCCAGCAAGGATACAGTGGGAATCCCATGAGTTTATGTTTTATTTCCCATCCAGTCATCCAGGTTCCTCATAAAGAGGGATAATGAGGTACTCTGCTTAATGTGGAAAGGGAGTCTATTTCACAGATGGAGGAGTCCCTGGGAGACAAATCTGTCCTGCCAGCAAGTCCTATTGATGTTGCAGACCAAGCTGAGGTTTTGTGTGCAGGTCACGTGTTTGGAATTTGGCTTGCAGATATGCAGCAATTTCATCAAGGCGGGGTTAGAGATTACTCTGTATGCCAGACATAGATCACCTCTGAGGAGAGTATATGAGATGGAGTAGAGGGACAAGGCTTTTAGCCTATCCATGTAGGATAGATTTCTGAAGCCCCAGATTCTCCTGGTTGGGAAACTCCTTGGTCTCCCCAGCTGCTGCATGTGCTTCATGAGGTACATGCCGAAAGTGGCGTTATACTCGATGATGGGCTTGATAAGGGAGGCATACAGGGAAGTTATGACTTCCTTGTTCCTGGAAGAAATACCCTTACTAATGAGGTGAGGCATGTAGAAAGCACTCCATACAATGGAGGCACCATGGTAATCAAAAGTTAAATTGCTGTCAGTGTGGATGCCGAGTTCCCTCATAACTGCTTGTATGCTTAGGATGTTGTTATTAATGTGATCTTTTGTGGAGGTGTCACTCTTCTCAAAGGGGAAGATGATGATGATGATGCATTTTTTGGCATTTAGTTTGAGGCTGTGTTTCTGGCACAGGTCATTTGTCTGGGTGAGTCCAGTTGCTTATTTGTGCTTTAGTAGAATTAATTCATTATAATCCTTCCCGTTTCTCTGGTATAGCAGAAAATCTCAAGTTTTGTCTGTGAGCTTTGTATTCCAACTCTACTTTTTTTGAAACACCGCTTCTTGAGAAGCATCATATTCAGCCAGTCTTTCATTCATGTCAGCTTGTCATTTCTGCAGTTATATCAGCTCTTGTGAATAGTCACTTCTTCTATTCTTTCCTACATTTTGAATTTTGACTCTGTATGTTCGTTCAGTGTCTTTCATATTTTAAACACCTCTGAATGCATTTGGTTTACTTTTCTCTAAATTACTGGAAGCCTTCTCTTGTACCAAAGCTGAAACTTGAACTGCTTTTATTTCTCACAAGAATTTTTCCTTTTCCTTTTCTAGTTTATTTTATTTATTTATTTACACTTTTGTTGACCAGGTTAGCCCCACTAAGCCAATACCCGCTTTCCAGAGGAGACATTGTATCGTATTGTATTGTATTTATTCATTTATTTATTAACATTTGTTGACCAGGAAAGTCCACTGGGTCGGAAACCCATTTTCAGTGGACACCTGGGGAGAAAAGCTCCACAATGATCAGATTACAGAAGATAGGAAGTTATACAATTTTAGAATGAAAGACTTTAAACTATATGAAAAATATAGATAATTATCACATCATAGCAAACTTGTTTACAAATACTGTAACACCTTCTATTTAACATAGAGGTGAAAGTAAAGACATTTTGTAGAAAAAAGAAATTATATTTAATTCAATTTATGTACATTGCATTCTCTTAGTTCCAGATGGTATTCATTCTTAGTTCCAGATGTCTTCTTTGCTGGCACCCAGGCAGAGTAGTGACTAAAAGTAACTGAATTGTATTCACATTATTAACTTTTACTTGATATTTTATACCACTTTCCTTCTTCACACTGGGAAAGCTGCAGTCAACCTACTTTCCATGTGCTGCTGCCATCTTGAAATTGTCTATTTGTAAAATTACATGTGATAACAAGAGCCAAGAGAATAATCACAAAGGCTACAGAACCCCTTTTAGACAGAAGGAAATTTCACCTTCCCAAAAAGATCTTCAATTTTTCCTAAATAACAGCACAAATGATAAATTTGTACTTTTCTGAACTGATAATAATGTCCTTCTATTACACTAGTCTTTTCTGTTACTTCTGTATTACATCAACAAATTAATATCAGAAACAAAAAATAATCACTTGGCTGTATTAAATTCTGGTTTCTGTTGCAACTGCACTGGTGCATTAGTAGTTGAAGATGCGGTGCTAAGAGTGACCACAAGGAGATCAACCTACTTTCCAGAGTGCTGCCATCTTGAAATTGTCTATTTGTAAAATTACATGTGATAACAAGAGCCAAGAGAATAATCACAAAGGCTACAGAACCCCTTTTAGACAGAAGGAAATTTCACCTTCCCAAAAAGATCTTCAGTTTTCCCTAAATAACAGCACAAATGATAAATTTGTACTTTTCTGAACTTATAATAATGTCCTTCTATTACACTAGTCTTTTCTGTGTTACTTCTGTATTGCATCAACAAATTAATATCAGAAACAAAAAGTAATCACTTGGCTGTACTAAATTCTGGTTTATGTTGCAACTGCCCTGGTGCATTAGTAGTTGACGATGCGGTGCTAAAAGTGACCACAAGGAGATGTAGAAGGATACATGCCTCACTCTAAGCCAGGCAACTGGGGTCGCTTAGCAGCTCAGCTGTCTGTTGGATATGAGGTGTGAAGGGGGGACATTCCCATCCTTGGAGCACTGAATAGAGTTGGCCAACCAATGTCATGACCCCCGAGACGAGCGGTAGAAACACAAGGAGAATCACTGAGGTGTCCATTTGTATACCAAGCCACATATGAGGTAACCCTTATCACAGATGATTGAGAACATACACCCAAAAACAGAGGACTAATGATCCCTGCAGTAATGTCTCATGTCCTTCACCTAAATGAGGGCTTTGTGCTCATAATATTTGTCTTAGTTGCCAGGATGCTGGAGAAGGCATAAACCATCTTCATGGCTGCCCAACTCATGGCTTTTATCCTCACACTGGGGATACCTGTTATGTGAGAATGAATAGACTCTTAATTCTTTCAGGGTGGCTTGATGATTGGCAAGCACTGAGACAGAAAGATTATGGGAAATGATCACAGTTATGCATTATATAACATTTTTAATCATGCTAAAGTATTTATTACTTTTGAAAGGTGGCAAACAACTGAAACTG
This sequence comes from Protopterus annectens, assembly GCF_019279795.1. Lineage (NCBI taxonomy): Eukaryota > Metazoa > Chordata > Ceratodontiformes > Protopteridae > Protopterus > Protopterus annectens. Next base: position 942,571,381 of record NC_056732.1, read on the forward strand.
ATATTACATGTTTCAAATGAAAAAATGATTATGGGGTTTATCTTACAGCATTATATGCTTTATAATAAATCAATTACACAGCTTTCACAAAGCACCACCAGAACTTGAAGTTGAGCAGAAGCATTTTTATTTTGCAGTTTAAGAACATGGGAAGGCAATGGACAACATTTTAAGATGATTTTTGTTTAGAAAATACAGTATTTTGCTTTTTTTTCCCCTCAAATATTTTTTTATTTTCAATTAAAATAACATTTACATAATATTTTTTTAAATATAATTTTAAACAACTATATACAATATTTACAATAGCCCAACTTTCAGTTATATACACTGTATGTTATTAAATATAGAATTAACAGATCAGTTATCAGAGATACAATATTGATTATTGCAGATACAATATTGATTATTGCAGAGTGCCCAACAAAGATATAACTTCTTTCCAAGGATTATTTACCAATGGCCTGGGATAGATTCATAGTTCTTTGATTTTTATTTCCATTGATGCAGTTGTCTTAAGTAAAGTGTAGAATTCTTCCAAAGTCAGGGGTTTATTTGAATTCCACCTTCTGGTTATGCATTTCGCAGATATAGCAAGTATTGTCCATAACAAATACATATTTGTCTTATTCAAGTAGGGACCTTCATTTACATTTAGTATAATCAACACTTTAGTTAAGGTAAAGGATTCATTAAATAAAGCTTGTAAAAATGATTGATTCCATTCCAATATGATTTAATTTTATTACATTCATAAAAAATATGAATCTAGACTGCTTTATTTGACTTTTCATACTTCCAGCAAAAAACATTTGTAGTAGTACTGATCTTTTTAATTCTGTCTGGTGTTAAAAATGCTCTATGTAAGTATTTCCAGTTAAATATTTCCCAGTACTGTGTGTAGAGGTGTAATTAACTGATAGTAAGATGCTAGTTTTAATTTCTTCTGTTAACTGCAATAACTGACCTTTTATTAAGAACTGCCAGTATGATGGTTTGGGAATTGTTTTATATGTTATTAACTCTTTATATAGATTTAAAATTGAATTTTTCTTTTCACAACTATTATATATAAATTCATACAGAAAACTTATTAGATTTGGAATATCTTTAAATGAGAAATTATTAATTAATCTGCATACATCTTGAGTGTACATTAGAATGCTTTGTAAGGTTAACCAGTCCTGTGTTGGAATATTGTAAGCAGTTTTTATCATGTGTATATCTATAACATTTAATTTATTTACACATTGAAACCAGCATAAGAATCCATTTTGTTCCTAGGAGGTTATTGTTTCCCTGTATATTTTGTGAGGAAAGTTTTTAGTGATGGTAAATGGGGTTAAAAGGTCAAACCAAAGTTTTAGATCTATGTTTGCATTGATAAGTTTCCTAAAGGAATTGTTGTAATGATTAATCAGTGTTGTTTTAGAAGGTTTTGTTATATTATATTGTATACTTATGCATAGTATGTACCAGGGTTTGTTTGATTTGTCTACTATTAACATTTTTTTAACAGATTAAATTCATTTGTTAATATAGCCGTTGTTAATTCTTTCCAGTTGGCAAAATAATTTGGGTTTATCCAGTCTATTGTAGTTTTAAGCACAGATGCTTTTATATATGTTTCTATTTCTAGGAAATTCAGTCCTCCTTGTTTCCAGGGTCTAATGTGATGAGTTAGAGCTACTCTATTCATTTTGGAATACCATAAAATTTTATTAAACATGAGTTTATTTCTTTAAGAATGCATCTTTCAGGAATTAACTGTACTGCTAATGCTAAATATAGTATTTTTGGCAATAAGACCATTTTATTTATTGCAATCTGTCTTCAAAAGTTAATATAATTTTGTTCCACTTTTCTATATATTTTTTTATTTCAATAATATTTTTATAATTTGTTAATGTTGTTTCGTTTATATTTTTGCATAACACTATTCCTAAATAATTTAGCTTAAGTTCTTGTTTTCCTATGATGGATTTATCTGTAACTTGTAGTTCCTTTTTCTTATTTAAAAAATAGAATTTTGATTTTGATCTATTAAAGTGTAGCCCTGAAATCTTATAAAATTTCTCCATTACTTCTTCTAGCTCTCCTAATGACTCTCTGGAGTTTGATAGGTTTAATAAAATATCAGCAAAAAGCATTATTTTAGATATGTACTGGTCATAGACTTGGATTATTGCGTATTATTTCTGCAAGTATTTCTATAGCCAAAGCAAATAAAATAGGAGAAAGGGGGCATCCTTGTTTAGTACCTTTCGTTATGTGGATAGATTCTGAGGTGAAAGGACCTAATGTAATATAGGCTAAGTTATTAATATATATGTTTTTAAGTAATAAGATGAAGGGAGGAGGAAATTCAAATAATGCTAAACTTTTAAATAGATATTCCCAGTTGAGGGAATCAAAGGCTTTTTTCTATGTCTAATCCAATTACAAGTGTTTCTCTATCGTCTTTATTCCATAATCTATAAGAGTAAGTATCCTTTTAATATAGTGTGCCTGCTATATAAAAATCCAGTTTGGTCATTATTAATTGTCTTTGAAAGTGGGATTTTCATTCTGTTAGCTAGAATTGACATGAATATTTTGTAATCATTATTCAGTAATGATATAGGTCTTTATGAGGTGCAAAGGTCTGATGGTTTATTATCTTTTAGAATTGGTATTATGAGAGAATATTTCCATGAGGGTGGTATTTTTGCTTCTGACTGGACTTCTAGCAAGGTTTTATGAAAAAGGGAGATTACTATTGAAGGGAAGAGTTTGTAAACTTCTGTAATTATACCATCTATCACTGGAGCTTTGTTAGATTTTCATTCTTTTATCTTGTCAACAATTTCTTTGTGGGATATAGGTTTTTGTAGGTCTAGTTTTAACTTTTTGGGAATTTTTTTTATGTTGATAAGGTTTGTATCTAAGTTTATTTGGTTGGTATCTGTATCTTTTTTTTTGAAGTGTTTCACATAATAGAACCGAAATGCTTCAAGGATGTCTTCTATATCTGATACTTTTTTTCCCTTTCTTTTCATGATATATCCTACTAATGTTATTTGCTTTAGACTATATTTTAATTCTTGTAGATAAGTTATGTAGATATCTGGGGGATGTGGCTAATGAGTTTATTTTTAATTTTCCAAGGCTAGACAAGTTTTGTGTGTTAGAATTTCATAATATTTTTTATTTAATTCCTCTATTTCTTTATTGACATCTGGACAATTCTGATTTTTTTTAGATTTTGGTGTCAAGAGTCTGGTTTGCAAGTATAATGATTCAGATTCCCACTCTCTAACTTTGTTTTTGTACCAGCTAAGGGGCTTACCAAATAAATACACTTTTAATGAACCCCAAACCATGACTCTACTGATTTATGTTGCATTATTAATTTCAAGAAATAATCATAGTTCTGACAACATCCAGTGTCTGAATTCTTTAATTTTCGTGATATATGATGGAATTCTAGTTGAGAGCATTAAAGGTTTAAACTCTATTTGGAGCTTCATTATCAGAGAGTCATGATCTGAGAAGGGGCATGGAACTATTGAGAAGTTGAGGATTTTTGTTTATAAATCTTGAACTACGAATAATTTGTCTATTCTGGTTTGAGTTCCAAATCTGTGGTCTTTATGGGAAAATAATAAGGATTTATAATCTTTTACTTTAAAAGTGTCTATTAAATGAAATGAAGCAATCCATATTTTTAAGGATTTTGAAATAGTTGCTATGCGAAAAGACTTCTTGGTGATTTCAGAAGCTTCTAAGGTACAATTAAAGTCTCCTCCCAGTATAAGATTTCCTTTATAATTGTTGGAAATAAAATCTAGGTGTTTTTTAACTGTTCCTGCTCCAATTCCTGGGAACCAATATAGATTAGCTAAAGTCCATATTATGTTATTAAATTTAATTATAACAAATGCTAGTAGACCTTCTTTGTCTTCATATTTATAAATAACTTTTTGAGTGATTATGTTTTTCTTCCTTTCGAATTCATACTCCGTTTGTCTTTGTTCTATAGGAGGATTGAGCTAAGACTGTATAGTCCTTAGGGTTCTAAATAAAACTATCATTAGACTTAAAATGCGTTTCCTGGAGAAATACTACTTGTGCCTTATTTAGATTTAAATATTTTAGTAAGTTTGATCTTTTATTTGAATTATTTAAGCCATTAGTATTTATTGATAAGAATGTTAAATCCATTTTAAGTTATTGTTGGAAGAAACTTTTTGCCTCTTTTTTTATTTTGATTATAGTAGTTATACCATATTCTCTGAGAACATTGAATGTTATTTTTATGGGTGTAAACTTGGGAGTGTAATTTAATGTTCTTTCTTCTTTAAATACAAGTATGGTAAACTTCTGGTCATGCTTTAAAAAAGTACTTCTATAAAACATTAATTCTAAAGTATCAAATACAAGTAAATATGAATTTCCCATTAAGCATGGAATGAAAGTCATTCCTAATCCAATAGATAAATATAGATCTATTGGATTATCACTCATACCTTTAACCAACAATATCATCTGAGCTCCATATGTTAAATTATTATATGGAGAATTTTCTTAAAAGAGATATGAAATTCTATTTTATTCTGTTATTGTTCTATAGTATTTGATATATCAGGATGGGATGTTAGTAGTGTAAACAATTATTATGTTGACTTAGAAAATATCCAATATTTAGTTACCCTTAAGAGATCCCAAACATGTCAGATATGTCATTTTGGATAAATTCAATGCAACAGAGGAGCATACACTAAATAAGCCAACAACAAACAGATTATTACTAAAATAATTTGACTGAAAGGACTCTACAGGAGACAATGAGTGATTACCAATGGAATATGAATTTACTGTAGGTGTACTGTCTTCCTTTACTTTCCAACTCTTCAGCTCACTAACTGTAACTTACACATATGAAAAGACATGGCTTATCAGTCATATCCTGACTGTGAGTAGAGGTGCCCTATTACATTCTAGTGTACAGTGCTTTTAAATATCTATAGATTTACAAAGCAGAGTCTAAGAATGAACTATGATCACCCTGACGATTCCCATCCTGCATAGGGCACCTCCTACTTCCAGAATGGGTAATCACATCAGGTCTAGAATGAATGTGAAAGTGCCTATATGGTAATCAAGACTTACCTTAGGTAAGTATTAATCAAATAGTATTTAGAGCATCTTAGAGAGTTCTCAGGGCAGTTAGAATACTCTTAAGCCTCTCCTCCCTTGACCAAAAACAGAGATTTCCCTTCCCTTTCTTTCCCTTGTTTTAAATCACTACTAATAAAAGAAATTCAGCAAACATAGGTAAACAGAAATAACATTCAGTAGTCCATCTTGTACATGACTCGCAATCCATTAAACAAGTCAGTGACTAACATCACTTTAGTAAACATTATAAAGACAAATTAGAAATAATTTCCTAGCTCTTTAAATTTTCTAATAAAGCAAAATGTTAGCAATAAGGTATTTTAACTAAAAGTATAAAGCATTTCAATTTTTCCTTGCATGTATACATTTCTACTTATATTGTAGAGTCAATAGCTGTCTTTGAAATCTGTACAATACTTCACTTCTTCAAATCATTCCTTTTTCAATTCAGGTTTTGTTTTGTCAAAATGGCAACAATATTTCAAAGGCACAATTAATATTTAGACTGATGTTTCAAATAAATAACTTGTCAGTTGCCAATTGAGTTAGTTTAGAATGTATGGTTAGTGCAAATATAGCATGTTGCAAAAATAATATGTATTTTTTCGTGTGCAAGTGACATATATAATGTAGTATATATAGAGCAGATAGCTTATGGATTCAGCTTATTAAAGTAAATTATGTTTATTAGTCAGGCAGCTTCATTTACATTCACAAGTAATTTGGGGACATTTCAGTTGAGTTTCCAGGAATGTGTAGTCCAGTGTGAGTAATTGAGTCCACTTTTCCTCAAAAACATATGTCACAATTCATTAAACTAAGCAGAGTCTAACATCTGTCTAATAATTATTATAAGGACAAAGAATAGTCATTTCCTAGCTCTTCAAACTTTCTGATATCACAAAATGTTGACAGTAAGCTATTTTAACTGGAAGACTAAAACATTTCAATACTTCCTTGTGAATATATATTTTTACTTTTACTGTAGTGTCAAGAACTGTCTTTGAAATCTATGCATTACTTCACTTCTTTCAAGTCATTAATTTTACAATTCAGATTATATTTTGTCAAAATGTCAATAGCATTTCAAGGGCACATTTAATATTTAAACTATTTTAAATGAATAGCTATCAGTTACCAAGTGAGTTTGTACAGAGTGTGAGGTAACTGCAATTATACAATGACACCCCCATTAGTATTCCAAAACGTGCACGCTGATTGGTCAGCATGCACGTTGTACATCAGACTTATACTAATGGAAAAAGGTCCGGTCGCCCAGTCTTTTTCCATTAGTATAAGTCATTTTTTACAACAATGGAGAATGCAAGATCTCTGTTGCTGTTTAGACACTGTCTCACTATGTTTAAGGAGTTTAACATAGCGAGACAGCTTTAAAAAAGTAACAGAGATCTTCCGTTGCTTTTTTTAAAGCTGTCTCGCTATGTTAAATGGGTTTAACATAATGAGACAGCTTTAAAAAAAGCATCAGAGATTCTCTGTTGTTTTTTTAAAGCTGTCTCACTATGTTAAACTCCTTTAACATAGCGAGACAGTTTGTAAAAAGCAACAGAGATCTTGCTTTCTCTGATGTTTCCACCCACAGCTTTGATGTACTGTGTAAGCATACGCATGCGCAGTACATGAAAACTTCCGCAGAATACCAGACAGCTGCAGAAGGGCAGCAAGGAGGCATTATACAATGCCATTATTTAAGAAAAGCAAATATTTTTTTTCTTAAATAATGTCATTGTATAATAGCAATAACCCACTTCTGGGTGTGGGTAATGCTGGATTTACCCATGGTTGTCTTTGTTTGGCCACTCAGGCTTCACCCTCGTGACTAAACTACACCAACCGTGGGTAAATCCAGCATTACCCACACCCAGGCGTGGGTTATTGCTATAATATAACATGTTGCAAAAAGTAATATGTATTTTTTCACGTGCACTAGAGACTGACAATTTCAAGTAACATATAAAATGTAACTTTTACAGTGCTCACAGCTTGTGAAATCAGCATGTTAAACTGAGTAATACTTTTTAATCAAACAGCTACATTTAAGTGCACATGTAGTTTGGGAACATTTCAGTTGTGTTTCCAGGAATATGTTATCCTATGAGGATAAATCATAAAATATTTACAAATAGTCCTATTATGTATTTATTTTACCTTACTTAGGTTGTTTTTCATTTTAATAACTAAACAACATTACTTTTTCTTATTATTTGTTGTCTGTGAGGCTAAATGCACTTCGCAGGTTCACAGTGTCCTTAGAAACTGCAGCAGTTGTTTACTGTTGCTATGGCAATGCAAATAGAATATGAAGAAAGTTTCAGTTCTCTTAACCAACAGTGCATTTTTTCTCTCCTTTTTTTTATGTATTTGTTAATACTAAAAGGAAATAATTCAAAGGACATATGTACATGAATGGAACATTTCAGAGTTAATCACGAACATGTCCCCAATCCCAATAAGCATAACAGTGACTGTCAAAGGAAAAAACTTCAAAGACCAATTCACGTTAGGTTCAAGCAAGGCACCCTTTATTACTTGCAGCAAGGAGACAAAGCATGTAGGCATAAGGTTTGTCTGAATTACTGGTGATTAGTATGTTATTCTTATACAGTTCTCTTCCTGTCACACAGAAAATGTTACTATTCTATTGCTGACGTAGTTAGGCACAGCTTTCTGTATGTTCTACAGAAAATGTTACTAGACTTATTGTTGACTAGGTTAGATTATTTACTAGCTTGCAAAACATTTTGAGAAAAACAACCTGGCCTTGGGCTTATTTTAGCCCATTTTAACATTTCAATACTTCAATTGTACTGTTCTAATACATGTGTTACATTTTGTCTAGATTCAAGGTACATTTCTAGCTTTGGTACAAGTAATGCTGACTATGGTTTATACTTTCAAGCATCTGTTGTTTTCTTTATCAAAGCTTCTAGCAGCTGCATACTTTCTCATAGCATAAACAGAAATTAATATCTCTTTGTTAAGTTTCATGACGTTAGCAGAAATGAAATGTCTCTTGTTATTTTCATGACATTAGCAGAAATGAAATGCATCTTGTTAAGTTTCTAATAGCTGTGCAGATTCATGCAGTGTGAACAGAATAAATGTATTAACCCTTTTAAACCTCGAATGCACTAAGCATGCATATTACTATTACACATTTTTCTAACAATTCCCCCCTTTTAATACTTTCATTCTACTTTCAAGATAAGCATAAACAGTTTTTCTCTTCCCCTAACCTCTTCCTACTCAGGATTTGCAGTTAAGAGAGTTGTTCAGTTTAAACTTATGAAAGCATTTTCAGTTTTTTAGCAATTCTTCAAGTTCAGCACCTTGGTATAAGGTTTCTGAAACTGAAATGTCTATAAAGCCTTTAAGCAGTCTTTTTATGCAGGGGATGCAGCAGCATACACATACCACCAGTAGGATTATTCCTACACAGATGGCAATCAGAATGTTCATCAGGATACTGCCCCACCCCCAAACAATTTCTGGAAAAAGTCTGTCAATGGATTTGGTACTGGTTTGGTCATGGCTGACACCTGCTGAATTCCCTCAAGATGGTTGTCTATCATGTGTTTGTGGTCAGGAATATATGAACAGCACTCCTCCTGGATTAAAGTGCACATACCTCCTTTCACCACTAGGGTGAAGTCAAGAGCCATGCAATTTTGAAGCACTACTGTTCTGATGGCAGTCAGTTCATCAGTCACCAATTCTAGGGTAGAAAAGGTTGCATTGCTCATTATTTTGAGAAGCTTAGACAATTTTCTCAGTTCCCAGATTGATTTTGTTGCTCCATATGCTGGCAGTACACCTGCCCATGAGATAACAGTATCACTCAAGTCCATATGTGACAGTCCATTTTTCCCTAAGCCCACAGCATGATGGTTCTTCCAGCGTGCATTGATTTGCCCCACTGGATTGACAGGCTTCTTGATTTCTCAGACATTCTGTATTTTCCCTTGAGGTAAAACTGCTGTGTGTCGTATGGCAGGAACCAGGTACCCCAAAAAACAACTGCCGGTCCAATTCTCAGGTAACCATTTATATGCTTTCCTATCACATACAAAGTAACAATCTTCTACTTTGGTAGTAACTTTACTATGCCCTAGCTCTGCATGAAACATTTTTTGTCGATTATAGACAGTTGCTTATAGAGATCAACATTATGTTTTACTTCTTCAGTTGTCCTATGCATCAGTTCAAAAAATATATCATAGCTTGTGTTGCAATAGGATCTGGTGTTATCAGGTTTAGTGTAGCATCTATAGGGAACAGTCACATTGCAATTGCTCCAACCCACCTGAACTGTATAATTCTTGTAAAAACACACAGTTCCCTTCTGTCGAACAGACAAGTGCAATGCTACTTTATCTTGTGATGTGACATCTGATGTATCATAAATTAAGTTTTCCCAGGTCTTGTTGGCTCCTAGGGGAACTGAAGTTAAAAGTAACACCCCATATGCTGTTGGCAAAGCTGTGCAAATCCAGCAATTCGAAACATTGAAGGTCTCAGCATACACATATTTGATTTCCTGGTAAGTTCGGGTGCCACTCTGCATGCCACTCTGCACACTTGTTTAGTTCAATTTGTGTGGCTGGGAAAAGGAATGGCCACGAGAAAAAGATTATTGTCACTAGTACAGTCAACAGGATGATTATGCAATACTTTTGAGAAAACAGTTGTTCTACATTTCTGTTTTCTCCGACTCTTCCAAGTAGGTGTATTTGGATCTTACTGAATTCCGTCATCTTGGACATGTGCTCTTACTCTCTGCCCTAATAGGACCTTCAACACCAATGGTTTCTTCACTGGGGTTGAGACGGATCAGACCTATTGATCTGACCCCCCTTTGTAGCCAGACTTTGTGCTGAGGGCCCCGATGGAGAGGTAAGATTTTTGTCCAACTCAAAGTTCTTAACCAGCTTGCAGTGTGTCAGGTGTATCCACAAAGCTCGTTCTGCTATCTTGACTGCAGTGGGTGTTGAAAGAAGCACCTGGTAGGGACCTTCCCACCTTGGTGATGACCAATTGTTCCTCTTGATGTTTTTGATCCACACCCAATCTCCGGGTGTCACTGCCACTTCTGATGTCTCGGTTTGTTTTCTATCTGAAACAGAATTTGACTGCAACAGATGTTTAGAAGTTAACAACTTTTTCATATATTCAGCTAGTGTGAAATCAGCTTCCTGGTCTGATGACATGAGAAGTTTCCACTGGGGTGTATAATAAGCCCTTCCAAATAATTTTTCAAAGGAGTCAATCCTTTTGCTGTAGGGACAGTTCTCATGCTCAACAGTGCCAGGGGAAAACAGTACAACCAGTTTTTTCCTGTTTCAGCTATTAATTTTCTCAATTTGTTTTTTAGTATACCATTATGCCTTTCAACTAGCCCTGCAGATTGTGGATGGTATGCACAATGATTTTTTAAAGAAATACCAAAATGCTTACTCAACTGCTGTATGGTTTGATTTACAAAGTGTGTACCATTGTCACTGTAGATCCTTTCCGGAATACCAAACCTAGGAATGATTTCCTTGACAAGTACTTTTGCCACTGTAGCTGCATCTGGATTTTTTGTTGGAAAGGCTTCCACCCATCTGGAAAACATATCTACAATGACAAGACAATACTTATTTTCACATTTGTTCAATTCTATGAAATCCATACAGATAGTGTGAGATGGATATGGTGGTGTAGGGAAACTCCCTTGCTTGGGCTTTATCGCCCCCTGTGCATGATGTTTGTTACAAATCTGACACATCAAACAAAATTTTTTAGAGTAGTTTGTAAATCCATACATTGTGGACACCTGGTTCACCAGCTGTACCATCCCCACTGTTGAAACATGGCACTGCCCATGGCTCAACAAAGCTGCATATCGAAACAAATTAGAGGGTAGTATCGGTTTTCCTTCTCTAGAGATGTACAGCCCCTTTTCGAGGATTGCTCCTCGTTTTATCCATCGTTGTTTTTCAGCTTGCATAGTGAGTGCCTGCATTGTTTTAACACATCTAAATCTAAAATCTCAGAGGGTTGTAATTCCTCATTTAAAAGAAATACTTCTGTGGCTGCTTGTTTTGCAGCTGTATCAGTTCTCGCATTACCTTTTGAAATCCTATCTTGTTGCTTGGTGTGAGCTGTACATTTACAAATGGCTACTTTCTGAGGTAACTGAATAGATTCTAAAAGATCTAAAATAAACTGTGCATGATTTATAGGTTTGCCAGTAGATGTTATCATTCCCCGGTTTTTCCACTGCTGCGCAAAAACATGTAGAGTAGAAAAAGCTTACTGGCTATCAGTAAAAATGTTTACACATTTACCCTTTGCTAAGGTACATGCCCGTGTCAGGGCAACCAATTCTGCTGCCTGTGCAGATAAGTTGTGTGGTAAAGGTTTTGCTTCTATAATCCCAGTTTCAGAAACTACTGCATATCCTACTAGGTTCTGTCCTGCAGGACCCCTTCTGCACGAGCCATCCACATAGTATGTCACCTCAGCATCATCCAAGGGGACATCTGTGAGATCTTTTCTAGGTAGTGTCTTTTGCTCAATTACCTGCAGGCAGCAGTGTGGTTTGCCATCTGCAGGGGTCGGGAGCAGAATAGAAGGGTTTAAAGTTGTGCATCGCTCAATTGTCATATGAGGTTGGCTCAACAATATAGTCATACAGGAAAGATGCCTAGCAGGGGAAAGATATGCTACCTTTCCTTGTAGTAAAATAATCGTGACTGCATGAGGTACTCTCAAAGTGAGAGGGTGGAACAAAACTACTGAGGCTGAAGCCTGTACTGCCATTGCAGCTGCAACTACTGCTTGTACACAGTGGGGTAAGGATCATGCCACTGGGTCTAGTTGTGATGAATAGTAAGCAATGGGGCATTGCTTATCCCCATGCTGTTGTGTTAATACTGATGTCATGTAACCCTGCTTACAATCTACAGTTTGGAAAAAATGTTTATGGTAGTTTGGCAATCCCAGAACTAATGAGGATGCTATTAACTGCTTTAGTTTGCAGAAAGCAGATTCTGCCTCTGGTGTCCATTGTAACAAATCCTGCACTGCCATAGGCTTTTTATATATAAGATCAGTCAGAGGTGCAGATTCCAAGGCATAGTTTGGAATCCAGCTCCGGCAAAAATTGGTTGTACCCAGGAAGGACATCATTTCCTTCTTGGTAGTGGGTTTTGGTGCTTGCAAAATTGCTATTTTTCTGTCCTCGTCTAATGTTCTACCTTCCTTGGATATTACATATCCCAGGTATTTGACTTGTTTTTTTCCAAAGGTGCAGTTTACTTTTATTTACCTTGTGTCCTTCAGCGGCTAAAAATCGTAGAAGTGCTATGGTATCTTCTCTACATTCCTGCTGGGTGGAGGCTGCCAGCAAGATGTCATCAACATAAAGTAAAATTTGACTGCCTCTTGGTGGGGTGAATCCCGCCAAGTTGCTTGCCATTTCTTGTGAGAATATTGTTGGACTTTCACAATATCCCTGTGGTAGTCATGTATATGTATACCTTTTCCCCTGAAATGTGAATGCAAACCAATACTGGCTGTCAGGGTGTATTGGTATCGAAAAGAACGCTTTGCTGATGTCTACCACAGAAAAATACTTCTGTTGAGGTTTCAGATCATTCAACAGGGTGTGTGGGTCTGGCACCGTAGGTGCTCTTGGTATTACTGCATCATTTACAGCTTGTAAATCTTGGACCATACGCCATTCTCCATTGGCCTTTTTAACTGGAAATAAGGGTGTGTTACATGGTGAATCGGGAGATTCTACTAATATCCCTCCTTTGAGTAAGGCTGCTATAATAGGCTTTATCCCTGCCTCTGCATCTTTTCTTAAGGGATACTGTCTTTTTTGTGGTCTAAATGCTGACTTTGGCATGATAGTAACTGGTCCTGCTGTACGAATGAGTCCTACATCTGATTTTCCTGTTGACCAGAGGGTCTCTGGTATATTTCGTAAGGCATTTTCTTCCTCCTCCTCTAACAGGAGTGTCAATCAGCTGTCCTCGCTAGACTGCAAGTGCACAGCTGGGTTGGTCTGAGTTATCCAGTTCAACTTCTGTATTTGTATTCCCTGTTCTGACAGTTCTAGTTCTGTCTGTTTCTCCCATCTAGTGACTTTTTCTCCTAGGTCTGCCCATTCTATATTTCTGTTTTTTGTTAAGCTAACATGTGGTAATCGATTAGATTTATAAAGTGCAAAGAACTCCTGGGGTAATGAACAGCTGGCTACACTGTTCCCTTCTTTGTCCCAATACAGGTTACGCAATACCAATCTGTGTGCATGATTTTTAAATAATTCTTGCTTATATTCTTTATCAGGTCCTGGTGTGTTACAATAATGCAGGGTACAGTGCAACAGGTGTTGCTTATCAATGTCAAGGGAGGGGAACTTGCTGATGGCTACATTCATTAACTCTTTGGTCACAGTCCCTGGACCAGTTGTAACCAAGTCCTGGCTGTACCAATAAAACATTTCGCCCTCCGATTGCACTGTAAAGGTATCAATTTGTCACTGTGCTTCCATACCCTGCATGGTTGGGACTACTGCTATACCAAATAGCTGCATGAGGTCTCTGCCCAAGAGGTTTACTGGGCATTTTGCAGAAATAACAATTTTGCTTTTCTGTGTCAATCCTGAAACTGGATCAGTTATTGCAATGTTACAGGAGAGGCTCCCGATACAGCTGTCCATTAGCTGCTTTGACCAGTATGCAATCAGGTGACTCTGTGTTTTCTGGCAGTTTGGAGGGATGTATCAGGGTTCGTGATGCCCCTGAGTCACACAAGAATTTGACTTCCCTCCCTTCTCCCAAGAGTGTAACTTTTGGTTTCATGTCTGCTAAATAGAGCTCCAAGCTCAATAAAGCTAGGTCCAATATTTCATTTTCTTCATTGTTACTAACTTCCTGCACTTCCTCTACTCCCTCTATCACATTCTCATTTGTCCTTTCTTCGCTAGCCCCTTCTAGTGATTCCTGACTACCATATAGTCAGTCCTCACCCTCCTTATCTTCCATTGTTGCCTTCTTGTTTTTCTTGCAATCCCTTGCCAAATGTCCCTTTTTACCGCATTTAAAACATTCTTCCCTTTTTTTTCGCCCTTCAAAGTCATCTGATCGTTGATCAGATTGTTTGTTTCCCTGTACATTTTTCTTTGCCCTTTTTCCCGGACTGTACTACATAAACTTCTGCTCCATCTTCTACAGAGAATACTTGAGCTTTCTTTTTCTTTTTGCTATTAACATGCCTTTCGGCATGCCTAGCATATTCAAGTAATGATTGTAACCTGCTTGTACGATGGTCTACCATATGTTTTGTAATAAAACTGCTTATAGGTGCAATACTGCCTTTTAAGAATGCATTCTTTAATTGCTGTTCATATGGGAAATCTTGTGTTTGATCTTCAGGAACCTGCATTCCACAGTGGTTATTAAAACACTCTAATAATCTGGCATAGTACCGGTCAATTTTTTCACCACCTTGTTGGATGCATTGATTAATGCAAGTCCAGTCTGCCCTAGGTTTCCATTTTTCAGAGATGCAGTCTGTAAGACCTTTTACTCTGGTGTCTAATTCTGCGCTGCTATGTGGGAGGGGTCTTTGTGCAGCATCACGGGGATTCCAGTTCCCACTAATCTTGTACCAATCTGGCCCTACAATCTGTCTAACTACCTTTTCTATTTCTTCTCCATTTAGGTTATAACTCAGCCTCATTCCTTGTAAATCTTCTGAGAATTTTCTAAAATTAACCTTTGGATGGGGAATTCCCTCAGTGGCTTTCCGGATGTCTTCCGGAGTCCAAGGTCTATACACTAAAATAGTTGGGTCTTGATTGTCTTGACCTGACTGAGGATTGGGCACTTCTATAAGTGGGCATATTTCTTCTTCACTTATAGATCGTGAATTCTTAACCATTTGCCATAACTCAATGCCTTCATCTGCATTACCTGCCTTTGTTTGGGACCTGGTCCTGATGGGATCTCTAATTTTAGTCAGTTTTAGTTTCCTAATATCTCTATCTTCAGCGACTACAGGATATCGTGGGGGTGGATTAAACTGTTCACTTGCTTCATATTCTAGTAAGGGAGGCGGAGGTGCTGATGCTATTACTAAGTTATTGTCCTCCTTATCTAAAAACATTGCTTTTGAATTTTTGTTCCCTACGGTTTACTTCCTCAAGCCTCCTGTGTTCCTGAGGAATTCCTAATTGACGTTGCTTTTTTACCCGACCTTTGGAATCTGTTTTGAGCTGTTTGATAAGTGAGGATTTTTCTACTTTTCCGTCAAATTCATATTTATTAACCCATTTTGAATAATATCTAATATTGTCAGCGCACTGCGACTGCAAATATTTTGCATCTTCTGTTAAAGGCAGATTTTGGGGTCTTTTTGTGCAATTATTACCCATTTTGTTCTACCCTTTGATTGTTACATAACTTCTCTTAATTTTTAACGTGGTACCACGGATTTTGTTATAGTCTCTTCAGAATGACTGCCTACTTATTCTGTTTCTCCTGATCTGAGACAAGACAGTAATCTTTTTTGTCCCTGACTTGTGAGAAAAAGACAGTCTGACAAAAACAATACACATCTAGTCCCTGATCTAAAACAGAAAACAGAAAAAGTAGATTCACCTTACCTGAGCCCATGTGATTGATCACCAATTCACGGAGACCCATCCTTCAGTCACAGATCAGAAAGTGGCTGGCCTCTTTTGAATGACAATTCAGTCGGAGGACTTTCCATATAAGAAGAACCAATTTGGTTTCTTTCCCGTACGGTTTCAACCACCTTGCCATCTGATCCGAGGTGAAGAGAGGATTCTGGTCCGAAGGACCAATCTGTCAAAGGAAAAAACTTCAAAGACCAATTCACGTTAGGTTCAAGCAAGGCACCCTTTATTACTTGCAGCAAAGAGACAAAGCATGTAGGCACAAGGTTTGTCTGAATTACTGGTGATTAGTATGTTATTCTTATACAGTTCTCTTCTTGTCACACAGAAAATGTTACTATTCTATTGCTGACATAGCACAGCTTTCTGTATGTTCTTCAGAAAATGTTACTAGACTTATTGTTGACTAGGTTAGATTATTTGCTAGCTTGCAAAACATTTTGAGAAAAACAGCCTGGACTTGGACTTATTTTAACCCATTTTAACTTTTCAATTCTTCAATTATACTGTTCTAATACATGTGTTACATTTTGTCTAGATTCAAGGTACATATCTAGCTTTGGTACAAGTAATGCTGACTATGGTTTATACTTTCAAGCATCTATTGTTTTCTTTATCAAAGCTTCTAGCAGCTGCATAAGCAGAAATGAATATCTCTTCATTAAGTTTCATGACATTAACAGAAATGAAATGCTTCTTGTTAAGTTTCTAATAGCTGTGCAGATTCATGCAGTGTGAACAGAATAAATGTATTAACCCTTTTAAACCTCGAATGCACTAAGCATGCATATTACTATTACACATTTTTCTAACAGTGACTATCATTAATCTAATAAATGTTGTAATAACAATTAATTAAGTTCACTATTCCAATTAGTCTACCTTAAAACTATATTATTTTAGACTATTATTTATCTATTTATAGATAGTGAGTTATTAAATATATACAGACTATATTAGTATAGTAAGTAGGAGAAAATTTAGAAAGGGAGACAAGATGCAGTTAAAATAAATAATGAGAAGAGAGAGAAAGAAAAGAGAAAATTAAGAGAAAATACACATATATTATGTATGCTGATTTACAGTATAAATATTTTATGTGCTATATAACCCTCCTTCTGTGAAAGAAAAGTACCCTGTTTTACATACCTGAGGTAATGTGAAAACTCTCATGTGTCATCTATTTTCAGAAAATATAAAGATTCCAGTAGTTAGTTCCCTTTGTATTAAAATTCCAAGCAGTAAAATTGGTCCCTTAAAGTAATGTTAAAACAATTCGTATCATAGTAGATGCATTGATAGATTTGGCGGTAACAGTAACAGTCTTTTGATTCTTTTTTTTGACATCTGTCCAGACATTTGTTTCTTTTGTTCTCTTGAGAGAAGGTGACATCCAATCCATATCTTCTGGTAAAGTAATCACATTATTAGTTTTAATAAATGAAGAGGCTTGCTTTATGTCAATAAAAGTCCTCATCTCTTTGGCATACAGTATTCTTATCTTAGATGGATATGCAAGTTGTGCCTTGATGTTATTTTGTTTCAGAAACATTATCATTGGCCACACTTTTTTTCCTTTGCTCCATTATTCTAGATGAATAGTCGTTATCAAATCTTATCAGGCTCTGTTTATATTTTAGAGGTGCCTACCTCCAAGCATATATTAAAATCAGTTCCTTGTCCAAGTATGAAAGAAATTTGATAATTATTGCCCTCGGAGGAAAGTTTGATTTAGTGGCAGGTTTCCCAGCAGCTCTGTTTGTCCTTTCAATGCCAAAGGAAAGTCCTTTTTTTAAATTTAAAAAGTCAGGGATCCAGCTTGATAAAAAGGAAATAATATCCTCACCTTCTGTGTTTTCAGGTAATCCAAAAATCCTGATGTTATTTCTCCACTCCCTATTTTCCAAGTCATCTACTTTATAAACCAACCAAATGTTTTATTTAAGAAGCAGTTCTTTCTGTGTTTCCTCTTCCTTAAGTCTGCTTTCTAAGTCATTTAGAGAAACCTCTATTCCTGTTATCCTTGTCTGATGTTGTTGTAGCATTTCCTTGAGGGTGTCTGCCTGTTTTTGACTGCTTATTTTAAGATTTTCTCGGTTCTCTTTAAAATCATCCATCTTCAAAGATAGCTCCTGCAGGGTAGATGCTATCTGTTGTAGTTCCTTCTTTAAGACAGCATCCTGGTGAGAATTCTTTGAGATGCTCATTTTAACAAGTGAATATATCTCCAAGCTTTTTGACAGGAAATTATTTGTAAAACTTCACCAAAGTTTCTAATTATGTAAATTAGTCCTTTATCTATAAGATTTTATACTTTGAAGAAAAAAAAAGAATATTTTTTCTGTCTTATTTAACTAGTTATATGGAACTCTAAAATGCTGCTGCTTTCAGTTAGCCATTCAGGCTCCGCCCCCAGTATTTTGCTTTTGATTTAAAAAAAGTACATCCAACCAACCATTGAAATTGATTTTATGTGACTCAGAAGAAAAAAAAAGATGGCTGCAGGGAAGCAATGTATAACATTTTACTTTTGATAAAAATCTCATGTATTACCTTTGCAAGTGTAACCAACCAAACAGCTGGAACTGATTTTGCCCTGGCTAAGCTGAGACATTCTTGACTTGCAGTTTGTGTTTACCGGGAAGAAACTTAAAACAAGTTAAAAGTGATCAAAGGAAAGCAACACATAACCTTTTTGCTGTTGTTATAAATTAAGAAAATATAATGCTTTCACATGTTGTCAAAAATTCTAGCAAACAGCTGTCACAAACAATAGGCTTAATACATCATCAATCCCAGTGACCAGTTTATTAGAATTCAGAAATAGTGTTAAGAATAATGCACTTGGTATGCGCTGATGAAAAGCATTAACACTTGTTAGGATGCTTGTTGAAATTGCAAGGACTGTAACTGCAATCCTCAGAACAGCACAGCTTCAGGTGCAGACTTTGGTGAAAATATACTAAAGCCAAAGTTGCAGTACATCACAATATTCTCCATATTTGGAGATGCATTGATCTCAGAGTGAGAATATACAAGTGGGTCAGGTCCAGGGAATGCAGACTTCCCACTGGAGAAGTGCAGTGAGATGAAGCCTCTCATCTGCAAAAACACTAATAGTGTATCAGCATGTTTCACTGTTGCATTTGTTTTTCTTTTTTGTAAATATTCAGGAACTGCACTTTCTGATCTTTCACTTGTGTAATAGAACCAAGCTGTCAAGCTCTTATTGTGGACTAATAACACTTTGTAAGCTAAAAAGCATTGTCTACTTGTGATATGCCTCTGGAAAATCTTGTAGATGTTTTGTCACATTTCCATGAAAGACATAATAACATTTTTTGGCTGCACATGTGCAACCCAATAATAAAGCAAACTTTTTCAGTCTAACTACAATACATCGATGAATTAGGTTGCCTCCATGTGTAGTGTAGTGGGAGGTGTACAGAACATGATTTAATTCTTATTGTAGTAACTGACCCCCTTGGACTTAAAAAGAAATTGCATGTAGCACAGCTACTGCCCCACAGAGGACAGTTGCAAAATTTTGACAAAATAACTGCTAAATTGATAGTTTCCCCTCATGATATAGAGTATGCCTGTACTATGCATTGCAGCCACTTGTATTAATCACAATATCAATGCATATATGTCAAGCAGTACACAATATCCTCCTACATTTCCTAAATTGATTCATAATGCACCTCACACTGCCCTATCCCACCACACACACACACACACACACACACACACACACACACACATACACACACACACACACACACACACACACACACACACACACACACACACACACACACACACACAACTCGTCAGTTCAGATTAGTGCCTGCATTATACACTCCAGCTGGTCCTGCTTTTCAGGATGTGTAGCATGCTTCTCAGGAATCATGTTGGGATTAGTGCTATGCTTTTGCTTCTGGTAAGAGAATGGGTAAATGCACCTTATTCCTAGATGAGAGTAACTGTGGTGAGGCAGCATTAGTAGTACTAGTAGCTATGTAGTAGCCAACAGGTGAATCACCACTATTTATCATTCTTGGTTAACTTAATATGGCCTTTTACCTAAGTAATGCTAGATTTAGCCATCCTCTAAGCCTAACTTCAGAGTAACACCTAAATACTTTATAAATCTTTTGGGTTTTCTGTAGAAGTCTTCCACCATCCCTTGAGTACTATGACCAACTCTTATCTTCTAGCCTCTGGCAACATGACTCAGCAGTCTGCTGTCATCCATCTATGGCCATAATGATTGCATTAGGTGTTCTAAGGTCACGTGTATTTTCTTCTTGTATTATTCAACCATAGTCTATTTATGGGGTTTGTTTCTGATACCTGGAGAACAGCCACTTTGACTCCTCTACCCAAGTTTGGCCCATCTGTAGACACAGGTATGCCCGTCAGCCTCACCAGCCTTAAATGTAAAGCTATGAAATGTATCATAGCAAAATGTATTTATGTAGACATAGACAACTAAACTTGATCTAGCTCCAACTCAGTTTGGCTTTGTAAAATGCAAATCCAGCCACCTGAATGTAGTGAACTTTTTTGACAACATAATGTAACCCCCTAAATTGTCCACTGGATTACGAATTGGCTATGAAACAGATCCAGAAGTGAAATTTACTTTTACTCTCTAGTGGGATATCACAGAGATCAATGGGTTGAACATGTTGTTGAACAAGTTTGCTGCTGTTTGCAAGCTGGACACTGTTATCAGTTCACCACTGATACTGAACTGCTCCAAAAAGGGCCAGAGTATGCAAATACCTTGTGTACTGAATACCTTCTCAAGCTAAATGCAAAACAGTGCAGCACAGTAGCATTTGACAAAAAAGCTGTTCCTGCCTCATATCTTGCAAGTGGTAGTACTCTTCAAATTGATAACTGTAATAAGAGACCCAGATACCTGTATGGACAACTTTCTCGTATTCGATCATCATGATTCCACTATAGACAAGAACTTCTAGCTGGCCAAATTAATTTGTAAGGGAATATTTTCAAGATCCAAGAGAGTCATTTTACAACTGTACTCTTCCCTTTTCACACCCATCATGAAATACAGTGCCACCTTTAGTATGTACCAATCCAGGCATATCACTCAACTGGAAAGACCCAATGGTTTGTAACTCAAAAATTAAAGGCCTTCAATCTTTCAGCTATCCCAATATAATAGCCCAACTCTCTGTATACTCTGTAATCTACCAGCTGTTCCACGATGACCTGGGCTTTGCTTTTCACACCATGAAATAACTAGTCTTATTTGACCTCCTTTTTTTCACAAAACTAATGGCTCTACAAAGACCCGTACTAGGGACTTAAATTTACACAACAAATAAACAAGACTTGCTGGAGGGATAGGCTGTAAACTGAATGGATTCTCAGCCTGTTGAATAAGTTCCTACTACAGGCCAAGCAAAGTCCTACTTTACTTTTAAGATTAGACATAATAATTGAGTAGATATTAATTTACTTCAGGGATATCATATACATCCTTACATGATTTGGTAGGAGGGCATTGTTATGTACTCATAAAGAGCTGTAAGAATTTTTAAGCGTGTCTGCATAAAGGTGCATTTGGCTATGCCTCTTATTGACCCTGCCATCACTTGCTTAGAATAATTTCTGTGTTTTAGTTGGCAAAGGGTCACATAAGTAGTATACCGATATCTTCCAAAATCTCCTGAGTTACAAGTATAATCCACCCACTCCTCCTTTACCTTATTGTTAGGGCATGGTTGTGCTTATGTCTAGAAACATCACATCCATTATAATACAATAAGATTCTGCTTCTGTGTAGGTCAGGGACTTTGTCTCACTCTATAGCTGCATTTTACACTCAAGCATTTTTGTATATGTTGGACTTCCTGTCTTTACTCTGGGAGTTTACTGACAACAGTCTGAAATTCACTTTTGTGCTGTACTGGAGCTTTTCGCCCCAGGCCTCTGCTGAAAATGGACTCCGCCCAGTCAAACTTTCCAGTCAGTAAAGACAAATAAAAGAATAAATAAATGCTCTCTGTCTGTAATGTCTTGTTTCTAGTAGCTGTGCATCTAACTGAAGCACTCTACTTACTACAGGCGTCATACCTCCCAAAGCATACTGAATCCCAGCTTTATCCATAGTAGCAGTGTCAAGCACAAAATTAAAATAAAAGCCTCTTCCCTTATTCTGCTTAATGCCAGTACCTAGTGGCAGTATGTAAAAATTGTTTCCATCGCACATTACCTGATTTGCCTGAATACCGCTGTGAATTAGTCAGGAAGAGATGCCATTTATAGATTCCAGATTTGCGTTTCACAAGATTATCAGTATTACAGTGCACATAAGAAACTTATTGCATTATAGCTTTCTAAAACATTTTTTCTTGAATGCTGTATATTACACTTTGCCATTAATTAAAGATTTGCAATCTGCATTGTATAAAGCGATTATAATTTCCTATCAAATGATCACAATTCCTTTGAACCAGGCATGCAGATGAGATTTTTGGAATTGCTCACCAGCTTACAGTATGCTGCATCTCACCCAGGTTCAGGAGTCAGAAATTCTTGGTTGGTATGCAAGTCTGTTATGCTGCTTCCAACCTTCCATTATAACCAACTTTTTATGGCATATTTCCTAAATACTATATTAAAGACCAAAACATTTTTATTTATTTATTTATTTCCAGTTTGGTTACCGGGGAAGTCCACTGGGCCAACATGACCCGTTTTCAGTGGAAGCCCGGGGAGAAAAGCTCTAAGAAAGCATTGTACAAATTCAGGTACAATAAAATACAGGAGTATACAAGATACAATTGTAAAGAGAGTTAAAAAATAAGGATATTCACAAGCATAGTTAGCAGAATTCATAGAGAGAGAGGTTAAGGGTTATACAGTTTCCTTTGAGCAATGGCACTGAAGTGTTGAGTGTGGAAGTCAGTTACATATATAAAGAGAGGAATTCTGGATATGCTTGCTTAACATGCACGTTTTTGAAGTAGAAAACTATTCACATTATTTACATTATTTACAAAGTTGAGTCATGTGAGCATAGCTGTAGTAATTGTTAGTAGGTTAGAGAGAGTAAAGTTAATGGAGTTATAGGGAGCTTGTGTAAAAATTATTACATTAGAAACCTTTAGTTCTGTAGCAAATGTAAATATACTGCTAATGGTCAAACTTACTAAAAGCAAAACACATTAAGCATATTGAAAACACTTATTTAATTCACATTTGTTCAAAAGGTAAAACATAATAGTGTCATTTTCTGATTAGTGTGAAAAAAGAAAGACTACTAAGTCACAAACACACATTTTCTGCAGAGTGCTACTGTTATCAAAAGGGTGCTTAGTATCTCAATGTGTAGGGCTAAGGTCAGCATACATGACTAAGGGCAGGGCAAATTGTAACTTGATGGATGGCCACACATTCTGTTTGTGCCTATCTTCTGTTGATGTACTGGAGGTAGGATGTGTAGGGTGGGTGTAGAGAAGGCTTTAGAGGTTCTTGGACTCACCTGCCTTGTAGGTCTTATGATCCTGTCTCTCTGTATATATTTATGTGTATATACACACACACACATATATATATATATATATATATATATATATATATATATGTGTGTATGGTTTCACTTCATAATCTCGAAATGCTGTAATCTCGAATTTCAGCATTTCGAGACCATGAAGCTGAAACTTCAGAATGCTGAAAGCACATAAGATCGAATTCGAATATCTCAAATCTGCGCTTTTGCATTTCCGGTACTTTACGTGAAGTGTCTGTTTGGAATGGTGTTCGGAATGTCAGGTAAGTTTCTGTATGTGAGCATTTTTCTGACTTGTACGTGTGGGTTAGGTTAGGGAAGTGTAAGTTGAGATGTGAGTGTTGGATGTGTTGGCATTTGTGTGTGGGTGCGAGGGACTGTAGAATGTCTGTGTGTGATTATTTTCTTTTTTTCTGTTTGTGCGATCTCGGAGTTGGTATATATGCATTTCTGTATTGTAGGTGTGTGCCTGTGTGGTGTTTTGGTGTCTTTATTTGTTTTGTGGTGTGGGTGTTGTGATTTGTGTGCAGTGGGTGCGCACTGTGTGTTTGGTGTTGTGGTTTCGGCTTTGTACGTGTTGGTGTTGTGATGGTTTCGGCTTCATGGTCTCGAAATGCTGAAATTCGAGATTTCAGCATTTCGAGTTTATGAAGTGAAACTGTGTGTATGTATATATATATATATATATATATATATATATATATGTGTGTGTGTGTGTATATCTACGGATACATACATATATTTGCATGGTGCAACACATAGGGCAGGATTCACGAAGGCTTGCACAGAGTCTAAGAGTAGTATAAGACTCCATGCAGCCTTCGCGATCCAGGAACAGCCCTATATTCCGTGTAAGAGACCAGCTAAAATGTCTCTTACACAGAGTGGGCATGGATATGCTGATCACCTCACTTGCAGCCAAAAGGCATGCAAATGAGGTAGATTAGCGATCCAGGATGCCCAAAGCAGCCCGTGTAAGAGCCGTTTTAGCTGCAGAAATGTACTCAGTTGACAACTGAGTACGTTTCTGCAAAAAACACAATGGAGCCATGTCAGCTCCAAATAAAGGGTGCATATGTGTCAGGCAGCATGCCAATGGCCAAATATGTGGCCATTGGCAAGGTACCCGATGCAAATATAAGAAATAAATATTTTTTTTCAGCGATCGCCGATGTTTAAACGCAGCGCAGCCCCGCGCAAACGGGCTGCGCTGTATAAAACATAAAAATGAAGGTTATAAACCCACAAATGTGGGTTTTATGCAGTACATGGATTTACAATGCAGGGACCAGCAGACCAAAAACAACATGGCCACCGTTTAATGGTTGCTAAGGGGGGAAGCTGAGTCTAAGACATGTAACTAAGCATTAGTAGGCAATCTGATGTAAATGAGTGTTAGGATACTGAATTCCACTGTCACATAGCAAATGAGCGCATTCTGAGTAGTGTAAGAGATACATAAGGAGGAGGAATAGAGTAGGAGAAAGGTGACATCACAGGGGGGGGATGGTAGAACGAAATGCAGTTCATTGGAGGTCAGTGTTACATGACAGATGTCAGACACATATCATGGAAAGAGGAGTGCCACAAGATAAGCATGGGAAAGTCAAGAAATGGAAGGTGTACACTGTTGCTTACACCAAAGTTTCTTGCTGGGCGCATCGCGTGCGCGCCATGAAGCGCGAGTAGGGCAGTGTGCGCACGTGTAAGGCAGACTGAGCATGTGGGAGCCTGTTTGCAGACTTGTAAGACTGTTTGCGCTGGTGTGCGAGCGTTTTAACCCGAATAAGCAGATTCTGAACTGTGTAAGCCTGTGTGCGCGCGTGTAAACCACTGTGAGCGTGTTTCTGCTGGTATGCGCGTTGCTCCCCCCTGAGGAAACAGAAAGGAAAAAGGAAGCAACAGAATTAGTAGGAAGCTAGCAGGGGAATCCTGCTGGAGCTAGCAGGTGAAAACAATTAGAAGCAGGCAAGTACACAGGCAGAATAGTAGCTCAGCCAAGCACTTAAAACTCTGCAAACTGCAGTGCAGGATGTTTCTCTCAAGAGACACTGCAAGCCAGGAGTAAGCTATTAGAAGTGAAAACTGAAAAAGCTGAACTCAGAGCAGAAATGCTAGGGGCTGCCATAGCTGTCATAAGGAGACATAGGCTACTTGCTGAGGGTGGTGACAATGCAAATGGTGCCAGACAACCCACAGTGAGGAGACGGAGAAGAGTGTACAGGCCCAGGGTCACCTACCACGGGTTACATGAGCTGGAGATAGTAGAGTGCTATAGAGTGGACAGAGACCTCCTGCAGCAAATTGTCAAGCTGTGCAGGCCAAGCCTCACACACAGAACCAACAGAGGGGAACCCATCCCAGTGGAAACCAAGGTATGTGTTGGCCTAAGAATACTAGCAACAGGTACCTTCCAGAGACCAACTGGTGATATGATGGGGATATCACAGGCATCAGCCTCCAGGGTACTGCACCAGTTGCTGGATGCCATGTCAGCACATGTCGGTGATCATGTATATTTCCCCAATGCCCGTGAGGTATTGGCCAGCAATATGCGTCTCTTCCAGCAAATAGTGGAATACCCTGAGGTAGTGGGTGCAATAGACTGCATGCACATACGCATCAAAGCACCAGCTGGTGAGCGGGGTAGGGCCTACATTAACCGAAGGGCTTCCCCTCCATCAACTGCCAGGTCGTGTGTGATGCCCAGGGCATAATAATGAATGTGTGTGCTGGCTGCCCTGGGAGCTACCATGATTCCCATATCTGGCATTTGACACAGCTGTACCAGACATTTGCCAATGGGGACATCCCACATGGACTGAAGATGCAAAAAACAAATGGCTGCAGGTACACTGAGGTGCCCAAAACACACAACAACAGCAAAAGTAAATTAAGGCACCAAAGTTACACACTGGAAATCAGTCACTGTACTTTATTGCAGAAGACAAACGGTAAGCGCTTTCACAGCTTAATGTTGCTTCATCAGACCACATCACTACAACTGATGCTTGGTTAAATACTAGGACAATTAGTATGACATCACAATTTAAAGAGATATTACTCCATTAACATAAGAACATATATCAATATCCATAAGAAAAATGCATAAAATATATAGAAAGGTGTGTATTTACACACAATAATATTTAAAAACAATAATATTTAAAAAATATTAATATTTAAAAAAAGGGGGGGTGTCATCCCTGATGGTTATTAAAATATATATATATATATATATATATATATCTACATATACACACACATATAACCATAATAGTACAATGAAAAAAAAAAAAAAATATATATATATATATATATATATATATATATATATATATATATATATATAAATATATATATATATATAAAAAAAACTCATGTTTTAGTGTTTAAGGCACCTGGCCTTAAGGTAAGGAACTAATGAGGTGCAGCCATTTAAACCAGGATATCTATCTGTTTGTAATTTAGTGATCCATTGTTGTTCTAATTCTTCAGTGTGGTTTTCTACGTATATGTAGATATATATAGATATATATATATATATATTTTAATAACCATCAGGGATGACACCTTTTTTTAAATATTAATATTTTTTAAATATTATTGTTTTTAAATATTATTGTTTTTAAATATTATTGTGTGTAAATACACACCTTTCTATATATTTTATGCATTTTTCTTATGGATA
The DNA here is from genome assembly GCF_019279795.1 of Protopterus annectens. Lineage (NCBI taxonomy): Eukaryota > Metazoa > Chordata > Ceratodontiformes > Protopteridae > Protopterus > Protopterus annectens. The sequence continues at coordinate 942,598,495 of NC_056732.1, forward strand.
TTGATATATGTTCTTATGTTAGTGGAGTAATATCTCTTTAAATTGTGATGTCATACTAATTGTCCTAGTATTTAACCAAGCATCAGTTGTAGTGATGTGGTCTGATGAAGCAACATTGGTGAAAGCTGCTTGTTTTCTGCAATAAAGTACAGTGACTGATTTCCAGTGTGTAACTTTGGTGCCTTAATTTACTTTTACATCCCACATGGACACCTAGTGGGGGATGCAGGTTATGCAATGGAGCCGTGGCTGATGACACCCATCAAAAACGCACACACACCTGAACAGGAACGCCATAATGAGGCACACGCACAAACACGTAATGTAATAGAGCGTGTGTTTGGCCTGCTCAAGTCACGGTTCCGGTGTCTGGACACATCTGGTGGAGCCTTGCAGTACTCATCAACTACATTTACCCAAATTGTCATGGTATGTGCTATGCTACATAATATGATCTTGTGAAAACAGCTGCAGCAGGACCAGCATAGGGCTGGGCCAAACAGCCCCCCACCATTGCCAAGGCCATCACAGGCAGAGCGTGACTCGGAGGAGGAACAACCTGAGCCTGCCCCAGTAGGCAGAAGGAGGCATGCCCAGTATGCCCTGGCCTTGGCAAAGAGGCAACGAATAGCACATACACTGGCTCAGTAGGAACCCAGGGAATGATACACCTCTCTGACTCACTCATATAATAACAGGGATGCCTAAAATGACATAACCTGCTCTCAAACATGTACAGGGAGTGTAGTATGTGCATCCGACAGAGGCAGCCCTGCAGCACCACCTGAGGCATGAATGCCATGTGTTAAGCAATGTAACACCATGTAGTATATGCACACTTGATGACCCTGACTAACATCCTACCCTCACCAAGCATGATGCCACAATATGATGATGAGATGATCAATTGCAATAAATGGCTGAAGTATTGCAGTTAGTCAAAGGGGATCCAATGTGTGCCAGCCTGGGATGACATGCTGAGCATGACATGATGCTCCACCTGCTAGGGGTGGCATACACCTATCAGTCCAAGCCTTATGGATACTGGCAAAGGCTGTTATTACCCACAGTGTGCCTGAATAGGTAAGGCTCAAAACACAAACCCACCCCCATAGGTATCACAAGGGATAAGAACCTAGATGTAATGCTACCCAATGCCAGAAGTCTAAACAGCAAGATGCATGCAGTCTAAACTCCCCCAGTATGGAGAATGTTGATATCTGTCCTGTAACAGAAAACTGGGTCAAGGCACAATACAGCACCCTAACACTACCAGGTTACACCTCATACTGTGCTGTACAGCCTCAAAACATGGAACAAGCTGCAAAAGGAGGGTGACTAGCAATAATTGTCAAGGATAAACACACCCCCATGTTGGTACCACAACAAGAAGCAGCATGGACTAGCCATGGTCAAGTAACAGTGGCTAAAACTGCCTCCCAGTTTATAGCCTGCTACAGACTACCGTCCTAACACCAGGAACTGCACCTGGCCTATGTTGGAATACATGAATATATCAAGCCCTCCAAACCACATTATATTGTGTGACTGAAAATACCCAGACATAGACTGGGAGCATTATACTAGCTCCAACACTGTAGGACAAAAGTTCCTAGAATCCATAAACCAAAATGTCCAGGAACAATGTACCACTCCAACAAGAGGGGTAAGCATACTGGATGTGATAATCAGCAACATGGGTACTGGATGGCAAGATGAGAAGTGTATCCCTCACTGGTAAGACCAGACCATAGTGTAATCACACTGGATATACACATCCTGACCACAGTCCCTGGCCAGAAAACCACAGTGAAAAACATGTGTAAAGCAAAAGTTGCACTCCTCCAAACTGATGTGGAATCCATTAAAGGCCCTGTGCAGGTGCAAAATATGGGCCACACCTCAGAACCTGTTATACAGGCATTCCATGAACACTGCCAGGAATGCTTGGATTATGCAATCCCAAATAAAACCAAGACACAATGTCATACACGCAGGCATCTGGCATGGTAGACTCCAGCCATTACCAAACCATGCAAGAGAATGAGGAAGCTACTACATGATAGAGCAAACATAAAAGGGAAGTAATCACTGATCAGTAGTATGGCAATAAAATATGTCCACACATACAATCCACTAAGGCCAGCTACAACAAGTTGAATCTGTGAATCTTGAGGCAGTGTTACACCTGCCCCAAGTACACAGACAACCCTCAACTCCCCCCAAGAAATACAAATATATGTGAGAGATGCAACCAATTATCCAAACCGGAGGCTGAGCTCCCTCAACTCAGTACTGTCAGAACTAGTCTGGAGGAGAAGGTAACCACACACACCACAAACCCAGTCCCACATAGACCTATCACAACTGCAAACCAAAGACATAAACACAGAAAAACATTACCAGAGGCCCTAATTACAAACACACCACACCAACAGATGCCTCCAAAGCAGACACCCAAGCAACCACAACCTCCAAACATAGCACATGCAACACATAGTACACAAAGCTGGTGTGCCAAACAGTCACAGGCCAGAAGGAGAAACAACATGCCTGATACAGTTGTAATAGGTGACTCCATAGTCAGACACACTGCTGTCCCACTCCCCAGACTGAACAAGGGAAAGGGTACAGTAAGCTGCCTGTAGGCTGCTACAATATGCCACATAACACAAGTACGCAGGTCACCCCAAAGTAAGTAGAAATATGATGCAGTCATTGTCCATACTGGTGTGAATGACCTGAGATGTACCTCCCCGGACTACATGAAAAGAGACATAGATGAGCTCTCCGATGTTGTAGTCCAGGCCGGTATGACACTGACCGTTTGCAGCATCCTACCCTCACCAAGAATGATGCCACAGTACAAACACAGAATGATCAGCTTTAACAAGTGGCACAATTACTGGTGTCATTCCAAGGGGATCCAATGTCTGTCTGCTTGGGATGTCATGCTTAACAAGCCACGCTGCTGTTCCAGGGATGGCTTGCACCTGTTACCCCTGGGCGTCTGGATATTGGATAAGGCTTTTGCCACCTCCATAGAGCCTTTTGTAGGCAAGGCTGAAAAGTCTAACCCACCACCCTAGAAAACATAAGTGGAAAGAAACATAAGGGTAATGCTGACCAATGCCAGATGTGTAAACCTCAATATGCATGCTCCCAAGGCCCTCCCCAGTATGGAGAACATTGATGTCCGTGCAGTGACAGAAACCTGCAGCAAGCCTCCTGACAGCACACCAGCACTACCAGGTTATACCTCATATCATGCATTATGGCCCCAAAACCTGGACCAAAACATAAAAGAAGGGGGAGTATCCATATTCAGCACAGACACCCATACGTCCAGGTAACTGACAATGCACGAAGCATCGAGACCACCCATGTGCAACTAACCATAGGCAAAACTGCTGTACAGTCTGTAGCATGCTACAGACCACACTCTCACACACAGGAACCCCACCCGGCCATCCTGAAGACACTGGACAGTATGAATGTCCCACCAAATACCAAACAAGGTACTCACAAATTACCACATAGGTGGTAAACCATTATGTATGGAAGGAGTAATCCGGGACCTAGGGACACAAGTGGACAGTAACCTATTATGTGACACTCACATTGCCAATGTGGCTAGGAAGACTATCTATATTGGACACCGTATCATGAAAGGATTCACATCTACGTCAACAGAGGTCATTGTGCCCCTATACTTTTCTCTTATCAGACCCATAATCTAGTACAATGCCTCATTTGGGATGTAACTTACCTGACACCTGCAGCAGTTAGAAAGACCTCAAAGGTACCTCACCAAGAGAATAAAGGGTCTCAAATACATGTCATATGCTGCCTGGCTGTAGACACCCCAGCTGAATGCAGTCACATACTGCTACACAGAGGCGTTGTATGCCTGTTGTACAAGGCCCTGTCCAACACAGGAGTAATGGACATGCTCCACCCCAGAAAACCCAAAGCCATAGGAGCTGTGAGAGTGAGAGATGTCAACCTCAACACATAATGAAATAGGATGTGCTGGAGGGACAGATACATAACCCAGAGGCTCCCTACACCCTGGAACAGAATCTCACTCCATGTTAGGCAGAGCCCCTCACTGACACTTTTCAACAGGAATCTTGCCAAGTGGATGGATGATCGTAGATGTACACTGGGGGTCTTCACTGTGTCACGTCCAGACAGAGGCACAGTAAAGTAAACCATAAATGGCCATAATATTCACATAGCAAGGGGTGGCGAAAGCCACACACACTCTGGCTAGGCTTATAAATGCCCTAGGGTGGATAGCCTAGTATGAACCTATGAACCTATGAAGATACAAATTGTACAGGACACTAAGGATAATCACAAGGCTTTCTTAACTGATGGTAGGAACCTTGTTGGGAATTCACAGATATGCTCTGAATCACTCAAATATTACAAACAACATACCAAACACACACACATATTTCCAACATCCAACCTGACAGGTGCAGTGCAAACCCCCCCCCCCCCCAGAATGCAAAATATCTATCCCAACAGACTGCTGGCCCCCTGACATTGCAGATGCTGAGGTAACAGCCAGCATCTACAAAGCAAAACACACAGCAGCAATGGTATGAGATGGTGTCCTGGGCTGAGTCCAACATGGACTCCAGGAAGAATGGAATGCCAAATCACACTATTGCTTAATGTCAGCCTTACCACAGGATATGTACACAAAAAGCAGTGTACAACAACAGTGGTCCTTCTCAACAAAGGTGTTGCCTGAATGGATACTGCAAACTACCACCCCAGAATCCTGACAAGCTTGGTCTGCACAGCTATGGAAAGGATCAGCATGTACCGCAGACATAAAGATATTGGGGACCTACTGACACCGGACCCTACCCAGTGTGGCTTTCTTAAGTGCAGATCCTGCCCCTTAAACATGTTTGACTCATCTGAAACAGTCATTAAGGTCATTGATGAGGGCAATGTGGTCCACACAGCGTAGCTGGACCTTGCAAAGGCTTCCATACAATACCCCACGTGTTCATTATAGATAAGCTCACCAGCTTAAATATAAACCACTATGTCAGTAGAGGGGTTGCAAACCAGACCAAGAACAGAACTGACATGGTCAGACATGCTGCAGCCATGTTAGACTACAAACCAGATATAACTGGCATCCCACAAGGCTTGGTCCTGGGACCTCCCTCATTTGGTATATATGTCCCATAGGTACAGGCCAACATGGAAGGACTGTGTCTGAACATGTTTGCAGAGGACTACAAACTGGCCACCATATCTCACCCTCCAGCTGACACAAGCATCCCACAAAAGGGCCACATAGAAACAGACAACTGGTGCCATAGCCATGTTAGCAAGCTAATTGCAGAAAATTGTATAGTCAACCCCTGTGGATATACAGTAAGTGCCCACCAATTACCACATAGGTGTTAACCCATTAAGTACTTAACATGTAATGAGAGACCTGGGGACACAAGTTGATAGATATCCTGCATTGGACAAGCATGTGGCTGTAGTGGTTACAAAAACATACCATATACCCACCTAATCATAAAGGTTGTCAGATCTAGATAAGGGGAGGTCATTGTGGCTCTGCAGTCATCCTTCATCAGCGTTACAATTGACTACAATAGCCCCTGTGGGATGTACCTCAGCAGACACCTCCATCAACTGTAAAGTCCCCAAAAGTACCTCACCCGGAGTATCAAAGAGCTTGAACAGATGCCATGTGTTGCCTGATTAAACAAACTGCAGCTCCACACACTGCCATACTGCCCACCCAGAGGTAAGCTGTGCCTGATGTATAAAGCCATGTCCAAGCTGGAATCAATGAACATGCTGCACCTTGTACAATCTGAATGGCAGTGAGCTATGCACATGAGAGACCTGAACCCCAGCACTGACATACATAGGACAAGCTGTACTGAATGATCCATAACACAGAAGCCACCCCCACTCTTGAGTAAACTCCCAGTACAGGTTAGCCAGAGAGTCACTCATCGACTCTCCTCAAGAGGAATCTTGATGAGTGGATGGGAGATGGTAGGTTTACCCTGGGTATCACTGTTATGTCACGGGTAGACGGAGGCACAGTATACTAACCATGACATATGTCATGGCAAACTCCACTTACAATGTGTGTCGAAGGACAAACACACTCTCCGACTAGCATTAGAAATGGCCTAGGGCACATCGCTAGTGTTTGCCAATGTACACCTATGTTGTGGAATATACTACCAATGTTGGACAAACCTGGTTTAAGTAGTTCATATCTGAACATAATGCAACATGGTCAGATGTGCACAACTGGCCCCTAACCAGGCTGTTGTGCTCACTATGAAAATGTAAAGCAGTGATAGGACTAAAGCCCAGGATACTGTCCACCACAGTGAAAGTACTGAACCAGTACACTATACGGTACTATAGTGTTAGGTCAGTATGAAAGGATGTTGACAACTGTATGCAAAGTATCCCATGCAAACCCTGCAGGCACAGTATAATCCCTGTTGTGTTCAGACACAAAGCAGTTGAACAGTAACTACACAACATGACACACAACGCACAACCATAAACGTGAGATATTGTTGAAGTTCACACTCATCCACAAATGTGGTGGGCTGCAGAGTTCAACATATGGAAAGCTCACACTGGACATGCTCGCACACTTTGATAAATGAGACATATGTCAGACAACATGCCATGGAAAGCCTGAACTGGGCATGCTCACACACTTAGGCCAAATCTCAGTTTAGCAGTTGGCCACACATATCCGGTATTTGAACGTACATTACAGCAATCTGCCCAGTGCACACAGTTAAATGACTACAGAGACATACGTGATATAGTGGATCCCTCTCATATTCAAACATCTTCCACAGATACACAAGTTGTTCATAGCAACAGGGAATGCTATGGCAATAAAGACCTGCAAACAGTCTATCAGCAACAAATATTGTGCATCTGACAATTAAACATATGGGTGTAGAGGTCAACACTAGGCTGTTTGCCCTAGGGAATGACAGCTTAGCCAGAGTGTGCTTGGCATCTGCCTCCCCAGTACAGTAGGCTACTGTGCCACTGTAAAGTAGGTCACATAAGGCACCATGTGAGGCTAGTGTGCTGTGCCTCTGTCAAGCAGGGACACGGTGGCGATCCCAGGGGTTGAATTTGCTAAGCCACATCCATGTTGTTGGTGTGTGCTGGAAGAGGGTTGGTGAGGACCTCTAACAGTAAGTGGGCATCAATAACAGACTGAGGGGAGCCTTATCTGCATTGTCTGGACAATTTCACTGTCAATACTTTGTTGTGATGATTATGAGGGATTGAAGTGTCATGCCAGTACTGTTCAGAGATGTCCTCCCTCTGTGGGCTACTGCTCTGCAATGTATTAGCTCACTCCGTCTGTTGGACAGCTCATATATGGCTGGTGTACACCTGACAGGTGTCCTGTTGTGGAGCAGTCATGGGTATATTTGGGATAGCATGATCAAAGCAAACCTTCCACATGCTCATAGAATGCAATTGTCAAGGATTATGCAGAGTGGCCTGTATACTCCCGCAGCAAGGGTCCTTTGAAGTCTTCCACCCCAGTCTTCACAAGTGTAAAGTCTGCTTTTGATAAATACACTTTGTTTGCAGTGACAACCTTGCCTGGGGGTGGGGATGGGATATGGATGTCCAGGTAAAGGTGGGTATGGTCAGATATCAACAATGGTGGTCTACCTCTGGTGTGGAACAGTGAGTACCCATGTTGCAGATGGTCAGGTGCAATATGTATTCCCCCTTGTGGCTGTGGTGAGTGGTTCTGCCATAGCACATGGACTCACAAATTGTAGTGGCTCTAGGGTAATGTTGTAGAGGCCTGAGTAGTTCCCACACACAATATACCTGTACCTGACGTTAACAACTGGAATGGTGTATGTGAACACCTGCATATCTTGGCACTTTTCCCAGGGAAGCAAAGAGTGTGTCCTGGATGTGGGAGGGGTGGTCCAAACTGGTTGTGTTGTGTGTTACAGGTCCTGTGGTCACGAAGCATGGTATAGAACATAACCTGCCAGTGCGATGTGCATATCTGACCCTGAAGTAGGTGGCTGCAAATGCATATATATGCTATCCCCCACCTGACAGGTAGTACTAGATGTACATACCTCTGTAGAAATAATGATGTCAGCACCCTATAAATACTGCAGGTGCAGAACAGATACCCAGTAATTCGGATAGTGTGCTCTGCTAATGCGTCTCCCTCAAGTGTCATAATATAGTTAGGTAGGGGTTTGAATCCTGCAAATGCTCAGTGTGTGGGTGAGCGGGCTTGGTGTGTGTGAGGGAAATGTCCCTTTTGGCAACTGGGAAAACACACTACAGGATGCACATTCCCCTTTCTAAACACTGATGATGTCAGCACCCTATAAGTACAGCAGGAGAAGAAAAACCTCCCAGTAATGCGAATAGCGTGCTCTGCTAATGCGTCCGTCTCGAGTGTCATAGCATAGTTAGGTAGGGGTTTGAATCCTGCAAATGCTCAGTGTGTGTGGAGGGGGGTTAGTGTGTGTGCAATTCTGTATGAAAGAAATGTCCCTTTTGGCAACTAGGAGAACACACTACAGAATGCACATTTCTCTTTCTAAACACTGATGATGTCAGCACCCTATAAGTAAAGCAGGAGAAGGAAAGCCTCCCAATAATGCAAATAGCGTGTTCTGCTAATGCGTCTGTCTTGTGTTTCATAACATACTTAGATAGTGGTTTGAATCCTGCAAGTGTGTGTATGTGGGGGGGGGGTGGAAGTAGGGTGTGTGCAATTACATGTGTGAAAAAACTGACCCTTTTGCCAACCAGTACAACACACCAGCTGCTGCATATTCCAGTCTCTACACAGAGATGATGTCAGCACCCTACAAGTACAGTGGAAGAGGGCAAATCTCCCAGTAATGCAAATAGCACTCTCTGCTACTGCGTCTCTCACTACTGTCATAGCACAGTTAGTTATGGCTTTGAATTCCACACATGCCATGTGTGTTTTTGTCGCACAGAATACACATGTGTGTGGGTTGTTGTTCACAATAATGCATGACATCGATTAACCAGTAATGGCAATGGACACAGATGATGTATGTGTGTGCCAAATACACATATGTACCTGTGATCTTCAATAGTTCCCATGTCTGATGCCTGCCACATGTGAATACATGGTATTTGCACTGGATAACATTATGACTGTGGTCTTCTGTGCGGGTGCTGCATGTGGTATGTGTATATACAGTGTGAGATGTATATGGTATCATCCTAGCAGTGAGGGATACACATCTGGTCTGGGGCATATAGTCTATATGTTGTTGGTGAACAGGTGCTGCATGTTTTCACCTGTTGTGGGAGTGGTAACAAGTTGTTCCATAGCAATGCAGTGACTACATGCTAGGAACCTTTCAGCTAGGGTGTTGTAGCTACAGTAATTCATCAGCATTCAGTAATACGTCAGCATTCCTGGTGAGGGTATGATGCCAACCAAGGTCAGGGTCATACCAGCCTGTGCCACATGCCCAGAGAGCCCTTCCATGTTCCCTATCGTGTAGTCCAGGGAGGTACATCACAGGTCAGCCATAGTGGCATGGACAATGACTGAGTCATATGTGTCCATGCCTCTGACTGGCCTGTATGCTTGTGTTATGTGGTGGACCATAGTGCCCCACGGGCATATCACTGTGACCTTCACCTTGTCCAGCCTGGTGAGCAGGACCTCACTGTACCGGACAATAAAGGTACATAACACAACTGTAGCAGGTGTGTTGTCTAGCCGTACAGGCTGTGACTGTTTGGCACACAGGATTTGTGTGCTATGTGTTGCACTTGCTGTGTTCCGGCTTAACGTATGCCTGTGTGCCAGCTGCAGAGGTGTCTGCTGCTCAGGCAGGATGCTATTCTGAGGCTCCACGAATGGCCCAGTGTGTTCATGTGTTTGGATTGCTGTCAGTGTAGGTCTACATCAGACTGGTATTGTAGTCACTGCAGTATTTCATGGCACCTGACAGGTTATGCCAGTACTGGGTTCAGAGTGCTTAGTCCCCAGTTTGGCTATGTGGTTGCATCTCATACATGTGTTGTATGTCCATGTGTAGGGGAGAGGGTTGACTGTGTACATGTGGCAGCTGTGACATTGCCACATGACCCACATATTCCACAACTGTACCATAGTGGTGACTGACAAGTGACCTTTGCACATGCTACCATAGTATTGTGATTGCCATGGTGATTAACAGCACATAGGGCCAATGGGGAACAAGGTACATAGGTTCATAGGTTCATACTAGGCTATCTGCCCTAGGGCATTTATAAGCCTAGCCAGAATGTGTTTGGCTTTCGCCACCCATTTTAAATTTATTTTGCTATGCCCTTTTTCGAGGTTAGTATACTGTGCCTCTGTCTAACAGTGACACAGAAGTGATACCCGGGGTAAACCTATGATCTCCCATCCACTCATCAAGATTCCTCTTGAAGAGAGTCAATGAGGGACTCTACCTAACCTGGACTGGGATTTTATTCCAGAGTGAAGGGAGCCTCTGGGTTATGAATCTGCCCCTCCAGCATGTCCTATTTATTCCAGTGCTGAGGTTCATGTCTCTCGAGCGTGTAGCTCGATGGGATTTGGATTTTCTGAGGTGCAGCATGTCCATTAATTCCGGGTTGGACATGGCTTTATACGTCAGGCACAGATCTCCTCTGAACAGGCGGTATGCCACTGATTAGAGCTGGAGTTTCTTTAACCGGGCAGCATATGGCATCTGTTTGAGCCCTTTGATCCTCTTGGTGAGGTACTTTTGGGGTCTTTCCAGTTGCTGCAGGTGTCTGGTAAGGTACATCCCAAAAGGGGCATTGTACTCAATTATGGGCCTCATGAGGGATGAGTAAAGAGGCACGATGACCTCCCCTGATCTAGATGTGAATCCCTTCATGATTAGGTGGGCTATATAAATGTTTTTCTAACCACTGTGGCCACGTGGTTGTCAAATGAGAGATTGCTATCAACTTGGGTCCCCAGGTCCCTAATTACTTCTTTTGTACTTAATGGATTATCACCTATGTGGTAATTTGTGGGCACTTTGTTTTTGCCAATGGGGATGACTATACACTTTTTGGCATTTAGCTTGAGGCCATGGCTGTGGCACCAGTTGTCTGTTTCTATGAGGCCCTTTTGGAGGATGCTTGTGTCAGCTGGAGAGTCGATTATGGCGCCCAGTTTGCAGTCATCTGCGAACTTGGTCAGCCACAGTCCTTCCGTGTTGGCCTGTACCTCCGAGAAATATATACCGAACAAGAGAGGTCCCAGGACTGAGCCTTGTGGGACACCACTTGTAACTGGTTTGGAGTCTGACATGGCTCCAGCAATTCTAACCATGTGGGTTCTGTCCTTGAGCCAGTTTGCAATCCATCTAGTGACATAGGGGTTTATATTTAAGCTGGTGAGCTTATCTATAATGCCCGAGTGGGGTATTGTATCAAAGGCTTTTGCGAGGTCCAGGTAGGCTGTGTGGACCACCTTCCCCTCGTCAATGGCCTTGGTGACTGTTTCAAAGAAATCAACCAGGTTTAAGAGGCAGGATCGGCCCTTAACAAAGCCGAACTGGGTAGGATCCAGTGTCTGTAGGTCCCCAATATCTTTATTTATGAGGCCCATGATGATCCTTTCCATAGCTTTGCAGACCAAGCTAGTCAGGCTTATGGAGCGATAGTTTCCAGGATCTGTTGAGGCACCACCTTTATGGAGAGGGACCACTGTTGCTGTATGCCACTCTTTGGGCACATATCCTGTAGTAAGGCTGAGATTGAACAGTAGTCTTATGTTTGGGTTCAGGTCTTCTTGGAGTTCATGTAGGACACAGCCTGGGACACCGTCTGGTCCCATTTATGCTGTGCTTTTTGCATTGGAGAGGGCGGCTCTTACCTGAGCATCTGAGATGTCGGGGGCAGCACTCTGCTGGGATAGATATTTGCCCTTTTGGTGTGGAGGGGGGGAGAAGCTTGCGCTGAACCTGTCAGCTAGGATGTTGGCAATGTCTGTGGGTTTGGTGTATTTTTTGTCATTTTGGACTAATTCTGAGCATATCTGGGAATTACCACCCAGGTTCCTAACATAACTAAAGAAAGCCTTGTGATTATCCTTAGTGTCCTGTGCAATTTTTCTCTCGAAGCTGGCCTTAGACAATTTTATGAGTGCCCGTAGTTTTTTGCTAATACTGATCAGTGATGCCTTCCCTTTTTGGGATTTTGCTCTATCATTTAGTAGCTTCCTCCTTCTGTTGTATAGTTTGTTTATGGCTGGGGTCCACCAGACAGGACGTCTGCCTTTGGTGGATTGGGTCTTGGTTTTATTTGGGATCGCATGATCCATGCATTCCTGAAGGTGTTCATAGAATGCGTTTATAAAGGATTCTGCGGTCTGGGCCGTATTTTCCACAGGCCCGGGGGCTTTGAAGGATTCCACCTCGGTTTTGAGAAGTGTGAAATTTGCTTTATAGAAGTTTTTCACTGTAGTTTACTGGGCAGGGGGTGGGGTCGGGATGTGAATATCCAGTGAGATTAGTTTATGGTCTGATCTTACCAGTGAGGGATACACTTCTGGTCTGGAGCATAGAGTCCCCATGTTGGTGATGATCAGGTCCAGTATGTTTTCCCCTCTTGTGGGAGTGATAACAAGTTGTTCCATAGCATTTGAGTTTATAAATTCTAGGAACCTTTGGGCTAGGGTGTTGGAGCTAGAGTAATGCTCCCAGTCTATGTTTGGGTAGTTGAAGTCACCCAATATAATGGTGTTTGGAGAGACCTTCATATTTTCCAGTGTTCTCAGGAAGGCCGAGTGGGGTTCCTGGGTTTTGGAGGGTGGTCTGTAGCAGGCTATAAACTGGAAGGCAATTTTACCCACTGTTAGTTGCACATGGATAGTCACTGATGCTTTGTGCTTTGCCACCATCCTGGAGGTGTGGATATCTTTGACGAATATCGATACTCCCCTTCCTTTTGTGGTTTGGTCCAAGTTTTGAGGCCAAAAAGCATGGTATGAGGTATAACCTGGTAGTGCTGGGGTGCTCTCGGGAGCCTTGAACCAGGTTTCTTTTACTGCACAGATATCGATGTTCTCCATGCTAAGGAGAGTTTCGAGTGTGTGCATCTTGAGGTTTAGACTTCTGGCGTTGAGTAGCATTACTCTTAGTTTCTTATCCCTTGTGATACCTATGGAGGTGGGTTTGTCTTTGAGCCTTGCCTAAAAAGGCACTATGGGGTAGCAAGAGCCTTTGCCAATATCCGAAAGCCCAGGGGTGACAGGTGCAAGCCGTCCCTAGCGAAGCAGGTGGTTCAACAGAAGGTGAGTATGTGAGGGTGTAGTGCCTGTGATTAGTTAGCATTGGCATATATGACTGCTCACATGGACAAATGCCAGGTAAGTCATATGCAATGTGTCACAGGCAACGTACATGTGAACAGGACAAACAGTGACGTTCTGTCAAGTGAGACATGGACATACATATAGTAAGCTATGCAGATGGCACTAGGAGTCCACAGAAGCTCTGTAACTCTGCATTGCAGGTGGGATCAGTGTTCCAGGGTAACTGCAAGCAAACATGCATGCAAACAAAGCTACAGTAAGCAGGGCTGCATGTAGTCCATTGTACAACAAACAAGCTGTACCACTTCCAGTAGGTAACAGTGCAAATATGCAGGCACTATACACATGTACATGAAAATACACAGGTCAGATGGCTAGGGTCCAGTCTCAGCGCACACAAGTGTACAGACCATGTACCGTCAGGATGTACAATAACTGGATGGAAACCCAGGTGCTCATACCTGCAGTAATACACATGTCAAATAACAGACACTGAGCCTTCACTCAGTGGTTCCATACTTAGTAGGATGTATGCTACCTAGCCTACCACCACAGTATCCCTGACATTTATGGGGACTCTCCCTCCTGTGCCAGTTAGTTTTGTGTGTTGGGGCTGTCTAGCATGGTATGAGATGTGAGCTTGCAGTGCTAGGGTGCTCCTGTGTGTCCTGTACCAGTCGTGTAGTACTGCACACATATCAACATCCTCAAACATCCGCATTGCAGAGTCCAGTGTGGGCAACATGCCACTTGCAGTTTACATGTCCATCATTGCGTATCAATACTTTCATTACCTTATCCCCTGTGCTACCTATGTATGTAGCCTTCTGTTGACATCCTTACCACCAGTATACCAACATGTGCAGATGATACACTATGGTACTTACCATGGGTGTAGACAACAGTACAAGACAATCATACCCTTACTGCATCAGGTATGCTGGGATATACCCACAATTATATCAGCACACAGTACTGTTAACAACATGATACTATTACTACACGTCTATGTAGTCACCCTGTGCATCAGCAACATGTTAACCTGTACCTGCACTGATGTTACAGATTGCAGGAGGTGGCACAGTTTCATCATATGCACAGAGTGTGAACTTGGTATGCCTGAGTCTGCCACTGATACCACCAATTGACATGTATGTGTATGTGTGTTGGTGAGGGACAGCAGTACAAGGTGGGGCAATGTTGATGCAGTGTGTGCGTGTATGCGATGGCCCTAGGTGTTGTCAATTTGCATGTGTGTATGGATGCACACAGTTCCACCTCATGGCTGCCATATACTGGTGTTTGTAGACAGCCTCAGACTGTACCTGCCAGGTCATACAGATCAGTGTCTCTGGCCACGGACACGGTACCTGTGCCTTGCAGGGGTGCTACGGACCCTATCCGGTACTAATCCAGACTGGGTACTGTCATCAGAAGCAGGTGTTCATTGACTGGACACAGATCCCTGTCGGGCCTGTCCAGAACCACGTGCATGTGGTCTCCTGGGGCGGTCTGATGACAGCACAGACCCAGCATTGCTGGGGCTGCTGCTGGCACTATGGGGGCGGCCGCGGCCCTGTTGTCATCCGAGATGACTGCCAGCTGCTGCTGTTGCTGGCATACGCCCATGTCGATGCCTCAACCATCCACCATCGCCCTGGCTCATGGACATGTAGTTGTGGAACCGGTCTAATATGTCCCCACAACGTCTGTCAATGACATCAGTGAAATTACGGATGGCAGCCGCAATGTCATGCATACTGTCAGTCATGGCTGTGCGACATGCTGTCAGCTCCCTCAGACCCTGTCTGGTGTACCATTCCATACGTGACTGTGCCTGCATGACAGCCCGAAACATAGCTGAGGTTGTAAGACCTCTGTGGGCATGTCTGACAGGGGCAGTACGCCCACGGATGCTCCCACGAGAACCCCTGGACATCTGTCTGTGTGGTATCATCTCAGGGCCATGCCCATGGCTGCTGTGTGGGGAAGCATGTGCCACAGATGCCACATTACCCTGGTCATTGCCCACTGTATCCTGTCCATCACCTAGGGGCATTGGTGACAAAGGGTGTATTGGCAGGATAACTGTGCGCATTGATGGGGTTGACAGCTGTGTACTGTCAACTGGCTGACCAATGACGGACCCTGGCATACCTTCCTGTGCCATTACACAGATGTCATCATTATCAGTACCCGTGGCACCTGATTCAGGTTCCCTGCTGCATGACACCAGAGCAGCACCAGAACCTGTGGGAGCGAAACAGGAAACACAGTTTACAATGTCTACACAATGTTACCAGTGATGCACACATGCACAGGTGCATACATGCACACATGCACACGTGCACACATGCACACACGCACACATGCACACATACACCCGTGCACATGTGCACACTTGCACCAGTTGCACACTTGCACACTACTCAGTATGCGAGATATCAAAACGCAGACACAGACACAACTGCATGCATACACAGAGCACTACTCAGTGAGCCTAATATTACTATTACTATCAAGACTATTAAAGGTATTGTTAATACACACTCACCAGCATGGATAGGCTGCATTGCTGTTACACCGGAGGGACCTGCAGAAGTGAGGAAATTAATGTCAGTGGGCACAACTGTGCCATTGTTACTGAGTATGATACAGGTCAGTAGTACAACAGTCACCTTTCACAGGTCAGCTGCTGATATTGAGAATATCACACTTGCACATTAAATACTATGATGACAGCTACAAACCAAGGACACACCTCACACATGCATTAACTACCAGTATACACAACAGTCAACTATACATATGGCATATTACCTGCACGCTCGTAGTCTTGCTGCTGCGTGTCTCCAGCCTCCATCATAATGCAGGTCTGCTGCTGTTGTTGTTGTTGGTGGGCTGGAGCCACAACACTTATGAGTAGTCCCTCCAGTCTGGTGAGTGGGGGATGTGTAGCCACCCCACCACCTGTGGCAACCTGTTGCCTGTGAATATCCGACGCACGCTGACGGACATTTCTGATTAAATCACTGCAGTGATGTCGTACCTGCTCATATGTCCTATTATGTGTGCCTATGTCATTTACCTGACGGACCAGGTCTTGCCACAGTGCAGCCCTCTCCTGCTGATTCTGGCTGGTGCGGGAAAAGAGTATTGCATAATCCCGCACCAGGCTCTGGTGTATCTCCTCATCCTCAGCTGCAGAGTACGCTGGATTGCGCTGGTGAGCCATGGTCCTGAAAAAGTAAATAACATGATATCAGCAAAATATGCAGCAGAATTTGACACGCATACTACACATGCTACTCGACTGTTGTGATACAACATATCTCACATATATAGCATCTGTCTGTCTATTGGTGGATACACATGTAAATGGCCAGGTATCATTGCTCAGCCAACAACTGTGCAACAGTACCTGGCACACTCCATACGACATACTACCAAACCCCAGCAGTCAGAACACTGATTCAGGTCCAAAGCACCTCCTCACTCTGGGGGTTTGTATCGAGGTACTGTATGGGGTACATCATCAACTACTATGAGCTGACCACTTACTAATTGCCCTGGATATACATATCCCACCTCCACCACCAGCACAAATGACTACAGTGAATAACATTTCAAATGCAAACTTTACACTTCATAACACTGACATGGTATCCTTTAAGCCCACTGGGCCAGTGGAAGACACAACCCACAATGCTGACCCCTTCACAAATGATTTCTATGGACATCTCCGAGAATGCATGGATCATGAAATCCCATATAAGACCAAGACACTCTCCACAAAGGGACAGCATCCTGTCTGGTGGACCCCAGCCATAGACAGATTGTATAACAAAAGATGGAAGCTACTGCAAGACAGAGCATAATTCCATAAAGGGAAGGCATGTCTGATCAGCACTAGTAAGGAGCTATTTTCTCTCATACAAACATCCATGGGCAACTTTGAGAGGGAAATCAACAGGGACACTACAGATAACCACAAGGCCTTCTTCAGTTATGTTAGCAACCTGGTTAGAAACCCTCCAATATGCTCATAGTTAGTACACAACAACAAATAATTCACTGATCCCACAGATATTGGCAACATTGTGGCAGACAGGTTCAGTGCAGGTTTCCCCCCTCCCTCTCCCCCAAAATAAGGCATACTTATCCCAGCTGACTGTAACCTCCCTGTCATCACAGATGTGCAGGTGAGAGCCGCCCTCAGAAAAGCAGAAAACACAACATGAATGGGACCTGATGGTATCCCCGGTTGCATGCTACATGAACTCCAAGAGGAGCTAAACACACATATAGAAGTGCTATGTAACACTAGCCTGACTACAGGATATGTACCTGTACACTGGCGTACAGCAGCAGTGGTTCCACTCCACGAAGGAGGCACATACCAATACAATACAACACAATACAATACATTACAATACAATACAATACAATATGCTATTGCCCCTGGGACTACAGCAGCATATTCTGCTACCCTGACCATTGTGACACATGTGATGTGATGGTACCTGCTCCTGTCAAACATTTACACAGGGTGACTCATATGGCATATTACCTATCTGACTAACATTCAGCAGGGGTATGTGTGACATGTACTCATGGGGAGTCTTGCTTCTTAACGCTGTGTGGTTTATTGCAGGGTATGTCTTATCTGTGGGTAGGAACCTGTACCTCTGCCATGTGCTCTCTACTGCAGTGTCACAGACGACACACAGCAGTCATTTAGGTTGTGGATGGTGTGAGGTGTTACTATGGTTGTTGGACATCTGTCATGGGTGTGATTTAAGTATGTAAATCCAGGAGTGGTAACCTCTATGTGGGTAGTATGTGTGTACTCTGTGATGTTGTCAGTCACTGTGCATTGGTAATGTGTTTGAGTGCATTGTCACAGTGTTGTACATGTCACTGTGTCCTTCTCCATATCTGTAGCTGTCATGTGAGGTGGCAGCCATTGTGTGGTGTGGGGGGGGTACACTGACCTACATGTCCATAGCTGACACACCATGTCTGCTGACACATACCATGTGCAGGTATTCCAGGAATAGTGTGCCACTGTGAATATCATTGGGGGGACTATTGTACACATTTATGACCCTGTTCACCCCTGACACAAGCAGTGGTGGGCAGCCAATCACATATCTGGTGGTTACTGGTGTAGGTGATTTGAAATGGGGTATGGTACTCCAGTTTTGACACTGGTGTTCACTCCATGCCTTTGTCATCAGGCACCTGTTGCAATACATCTGTACACATGTGCCTCACTCAGAATATATATACATCTCTCTCTCTATATATATATATGTATATATATATATATATATATATATATATATATATATATATATATAAATATGTCTGTATACACATATATATTGATGTACATATATTGCTATAGATATGGAGAGAGGGGGGTGTGTGACAGAGAGGGGGTGAGAGTGACAGAGGGGCTGGGACAGGGGGAGTGTGAGATCGTCATATACAGTCATACCTGTAGATAGTCAGATCTGTCTGTCTATGTATATGTATCTACATATATCTATATCTGTATGTGTGTATTACATATATATGTTTGTACATATTCTATCTATTTACATCTGTCTATGTATTCCTACATCCCTCTCTATGTATGTATACATATATGCATATTATATATATATATATATATATATATATATATATATATATATATATATATATATATATATATATATATATATATATACATACATACATACATATATTGACATACATACGTATCCATATCATAGATAGGTATATCAACATGTTTGTTTACAAAACTGTATACACACACTAACATACTGCTAAACATACATAACTGTGAAACCTACTTTGTACATTGCACTACAACCTACATTGATATGTGCACATAGATGCCCTCATATACATATGTATGTACAGCCTTCACTGATAGTTGCTGTATGTCCCCTGCCCTATGCACATCTTCATATACATATGGATACAGACCAATGACACATATGGAGGGTTCACAGTATGTAGACTTTTATAGTATTACTTTACATTACCTGTGTTTGTCACAGCTGCTTGTGTTGCCGTCTGGTTTCGTGTCCTGCTGCTCCACTTGCCAGTTGTCAGCTTTCTTCCAGAGGGGGGACGAGCCCCATCCCCTGCAGTGCTGCAGGTGGCACAGGGCCACCGGAGGAGGGTCCGGACTGGGCACTAGTGCCAGGTGCACTTGCCAGCTGAGGTGGGAGAGGTGGGTCCGCTGGAACCCACCTTCCCTGTCGTCCTATGTTTTGCATTATGTCATGACAGTTTGGGTTAGTAACGTACAATACCATTCACAATTAGTTGTAACAGCATGCATTAGTATTCCCATTAACCAAACACCCAGATATTCAAACCATTGAACAGCAAGCATAACACATGCATATTTTGTACAGCAATACACAGTCCAACAACATGCAGGGTTGATTGATGGCAATAGGCCATCAGGTTTGGATGTATGAACAGGGCAGATGCATCAACGTACATGCAAATATGTATGACCAAACAGGACAAATGTCCAGGGGTGTTAATTGTGATTGCACATACCAATTTCACGTGGAATGGATTATATGTGGTTATAGGGTAGGGTGAAGAAAATGTAATTAACAACTTCAAATACCAATACATATGCTGTACATTTCTAATAGCTGCAGATATATACACACTACAGTTCTACCTACAGTTTCCTATGTGATAACTACTTCAAGTTGGTGATAGGAATGTTACTGCTACATCAATATACATTTTCATTTTTATTCATACACATTCATATCTGGCTCTGTTCAGCTACATCATCCTGCTACATTTGCTTTATATAGCTATAGACAACTGTGGATGTTTGGTATTTCAGACAACCATACTATCTGCATATTGCAGACTGAGAGCAACATATCCAGATTTTGGGAAACACATTCCAGCTGCAGTAACATTTTCAACACATTTTGCAGTTTGGTTCTGCTTGTCACATTCATTTCATTCTGTACTGACTGCAGTATACTTTATTCAAGAGTTATTACTACTTTATTGGTGGATTCATAACTCTTTCTCACACTCTCTCACTTGTTTTATTTTTACAATTCAGGATGGTACTTAAGTCTAGGCTTTATTGACATGTTTTACCTGTAGTTATTACAATCCTTTCCAACAGTCTCACTTCTGTCATGTTTCTGTATTTCAACAGGGATATATTTCACACATGTGTTTTACTCATCTTCTGCAGCTGTACTTTTCTGACTGCTGCAGGTTATGTACTATTATATTACAGGTGGGACATCTTTATTTCAGACTTTTTCATTTTTCTGTTTGGATTACAGACTGCATCGCACTTTTGTAATCAAGCAATACTTGCAAACCCTCTTACACTGTTACTTGCACATTTTATTACTTAGTGACTACACTGCACTCTTTTGCTAACTGTCATACTTTTATATTTATTTACAGTTACAGGGAGGGGATTACTGACCTGCCTGGCGGAGCAACCACACCAGCCTATCGCCATAGGCTCTACGGTTCGCAGAATGGACACCTGCAGCTGTAATATAAATAAAGTAATATTGGAATACACATCTCCATAATATCAGCTAGGTTAATTTCTTACATAAATAATTAGATGTAACTTACTCAGTAGTGGGGCGTTGGGCATTTGCCGGGCCTCCTGGATCCAACGGTTCAGTTGGTCCTGCTTCTGTCTCTTCAGGTCTGCATGGTGGTGACGGACCTGCTCACCAGTCCTTGGTATCCCTGTGGCACTGGTAAGATCATGAACCAACCGGTCCCACTCCTCAGCCCTATATGCTCCCCACAGGACCTGGCCCTGCATGAGTTGGGTCTCATGATTGTGGACAAGGAGCCAAACCATATATTTGGACTCCTCAACACCCGACCTCTGTGCTCGAAAGCAACTACCCTCACCTACAGCTGACATTCTGGCTGCAAGTTTGTTCTACAATCGGTTATGCTGTGTATTCCTACCTATGGGGCTTATATATGCCATTTTTCCCACACTTATCTGTAATTGGCCATTTTGGAATTGTATCAGCTTCACAAAACCTGCTTTGTCATGCTCCTCTTTCTATTCATTCCTATATATTTGCTATTACTGCATTTCTAAGTGCAGCTGTCATGGCTTAGTGGTTCAGTACCTTGACTATGGTGCATGGTATCCTGGGTTCGAACCTGGCCACTGCTTTTTATATTTTATGACTGTCTACACAGGCTAGGAGGTGTGTCTGTGTAAAGGCAGTTTTGTTACAGCTTGCTCAACGCTGCCCGTCGGTTAGCTTGCTGGCGTGGCGCGCAGCTCCGTGCAAATGGGTTACGCTGGTTTACGCTTCATTTGGCTGTCAGCACGCATATTATGCTCAGCTCAGCTAGGGGCACACAGTTTCAGCGTGTTAAACCACTGCTCACCTACGGGCACTCATTTTACACCTGTTAAACCACTGCTCACCTACGGGCAGATGCACTCAACTTGTTAAACTGTAGCTCAGCTATAGGCACAGCTGGCATTTTTTATTATTTTGTTATCTCACATTTCTTCAAAATAAATGGCCCATTTCATTACATTTTACATAAAATATAATTTTATATGTGTACATATATGTCATGCTTATTTCACTAGAAATAAAAATTGATGTTGGGGGTTCGAACCATGACTGCCTGCTCTTCAGCCGACGTCTCTACCGCTGCGCTATTGCTTCTTGGCTTACTTTGCATATGTAGTTCTTATATGCTTTTTCACTGACTGCTAACTGTGGCTAAGCTACGGGCACGCCCGCGCAAACGAGCGCACTCACGGGCAAACATCTTTACAATTTAAAAAAAAAATATGACATGCTCATTTATATATTTTATGTTCATAGTCTGTGGGGGCATGTGTTGTGTTGTGTTTATTCACATTTACATGGGCTCTGTCGTGGGGGTTTACTTTCGGGACATTTACTCTTCTGGGGGCGTGTCCGTTTGCAGGGCTCGGCCTACGGACATGCCCCCTACTGTCTTCCAAGAACCGTGTAAGCCTTAGGTGTGATTCAGCATGCCCTCATGCATATGCATGACATGCTGACGTCACACCGTTTAACTGCAGCCTCCGTGTAAGCCTTGTAACTCTTACACGGAGGCTTCGTGAATCCTGCCCATACATATGCAGGTTCAAAATTACTTCTTTGATTTTACAGGAATTGTAAAGGAAATGTTTGGATAAAGTTTTAAAAGCTCTTGCTTGTAATATATTTATGACAAATAACAGCATCAATAGAAACAAACAGTGCTTGAATAAGATAATTGGCCTAATCTCTCGACTCTGTAAGAAACAAAATAAACTTTTAGAAGCATCAGCCCCTCTCTGGTCAATCAGGCCAGTTGTTCTCTATCACCTGGCAAGAATTCACAGGAAGGAGATGTTATGTAGTCATTGACTAGAAAGGTTCAGGAGCTTTCTCTTTGGTCATAGATTTCCCTTATAGCTGTCCAACTTTCTGAACCAAAAGGGGATGTGCAGAGGGCTGTCTGCACTGGTCAGCCTTCACATCCACAAGGGATGCTGCTAAAGTTGCCCTACCCTCTCTCCTCAAGCATGGGGAGTGGTTTCTCCAGTCTCCACCAGAGAAATCACACGTCTCCATTTGCTCCCAAGGATATGTTGTTCTCCTATGAGAGTTGACTAGGCCTTGCCGCTTCACTCCTCTTCCTCCCAGATCCTCCATTGCTGGAACTACCAACTGAACACTTGTCCCCTGGGCCACAGTAAGGGTTCTATCCCTCTACATCACATAAACATGCTAAACATAGTTTTAAAATAATTAGCACCTATCATACTAAAATACTTTTTTTGCATTCATTTGCCTATTAATTACTCTTCATAATACATCACATCATTATAATGAAAAAGTAAATTTAAAATTCTTTTAGAAAAAAAATAAACCATACATTACCACAGCTATGGTCATATGCATTTCTCACATTCAGATTGATGTCCTGATGTAGTATATCTGTGAAATGCTACTCTAACAAAGGAGATTCATGAAACCTTAAAATAAATTATAAAAAGCTTTATAAACAAACAAAATCAGTAATTAAAAATTGGAATTTTTTTTCTTTTGGGATTGAGTACTTTATGAAAAGGATTCTCCTTACAAAATGTTTATATATAAAAATTAGACCACATTGTTAATGCCTAACAGAAAGTTAATTAAAGATATAAAGTAATTATTTATTTATTTATTTATTTCACATGTGTTAACCGGGTTGGTCCAACTGAGCAATTATAGCCCATTTTCAGTGTAGACCTGAGGAGAAAATCTCCAGTAATAAATGTAAACATAGTAATATAATAATAAGTAGACAGCATATTAATATAAAACAAAAATATCATAGCTCAGACAATAAACAAAGGATATACTCCATGGTTGAAAGGCATTTACCATACAGAAATTAGAAGAAATTGTTTGGTCATATATGGTAGTTATAAATAGTGTCATAAGGTTATGCAGTAACCAGACAGGAAACTCAGACTTTAGTTAAACACGATTAAGATACAGTATTTATGGGGCAGGAGTAGGATGATCAGGTGGGATCCTGGCATGGGTGTATCCAGTTAGTTTGGAAGAATAATTTTAGTTGTTTTTTGAAAGTTGTTGCTTGAGTGATGATTTGTAAGTTAGAGGGTAAGCTGTTCCAGATTTTTGAGATGGAAGATTTATATAGGAGATTACCTATATTCAGTTTCTAGAAGAAATTTCTCAGAGGGGGTGTAGGGGGGAATAGACTGTGAAAAGATTTGAGAGGTAGGGGCAGGAAGTGGGTTTGTTAAGTATACGATGGGTTAGCTGTGATTGGGACAGTTTTATGTGATGGGATAATTCATGCCATTGAAGCTTATGGAGGGCAAGGCAGTGGTGGGTTGAATTGGGGAAGTTAGCTGCAAATTTGGCAGTTTTGTTGTAGGTCTGCTCAAGTCTAGAGAGTAAACAGGATTGAAGATTGTTGAAGAAAGGTGAACCATAGAATAGGCTAGGGAGGAGGTAGGCTTGGGCAAGGGATTGTCTAGATACTGCAGAGAGGAATTTTGAGTTTGCGATGCAACAAGCCTAGTTTTTTATTAGTTTTTTTATTGCATGGTGAATGTGTAAGTCAAATTTTAACTGGTCAAACAAGTGAAACGAAGCAAAATGCACCAAAATACAAAATAATAAAAAGGTCCAGGCCACAAATGAAGGCAAAAAACTTTTATATATCAAAAAACTTTTATATAAGCGCTTTCGTCTTGACACAAGACTTCTTCAGATATAAATCACAGGTGCTACACAGTGCTTATAAACCTCTCACAAATACAAACAATTAACATTTAAAGAACTAACACCATTTAAAAAAAGTAATAGTCTGAATGAATATACTGTACATGAAGAATAACTCATATTCTACCCTACCTATACATGACTCATCATTAAAATCACAAATAATGAAATTACAAACAACATTAATACATTGTAGTCAAACTCTGACTGCTTTGGCTATCACAACTAGCTTAATGCTCACATATTCATTAAGACCTGGTGGAATGTTTGCCTTCAGCCTGAGCTGCCACTTCAATTCTCTATTTAACAGTATATTTTTGATATCACCACCTCTAGAATTGTTTTTAATAACATCAATAATACCAAATTTAAAACCACAAAAATGAGTGCTTGAACAATGCACTAGTATCTTTACCAGTCCGTATGTCATAGATGTGCTCATACATTCTATCTTTAAATGCTCTTTCAGTTTTTCCTATATAGAATGCAGAGCATCTCACACAGACGGCCAATTATACTAACATCTTGGTATTACAGTTACCTTTACAAAATTTTACAATGCTATTAAGTCCATTGTTCAAGCATATGTATTCATCCTTTAAAATATACAAACATTGACCACAATTGCCACAAGAACTGGATGCCTTTTTTATTATTTCAACTTTACTATCCACCTGTTCAAACATTCTCTTAAAATTTTTTCCTGTCCTATATGCAAAGGTAGGTTTTGGCCCCACAACTTCAAACAGATCTTTACTGGGTTTTAACACACTCCAGTTTGCACTAACTATTTTGGTGAACATGTCAGAAAACATGTTAAACTCCATAACACATGCCCCTTGAAAATTTTTTTCTCCATTTTGTTTCACCACAGTTATAAAATGTTGACCCAACAGAGCCTTATAATGTGTCCCCCATCCCATATAGACTTCAATAAGTACTTCATATACCAAGTTTAATGGATATCCCCTCTCTAAAAATTTTTTACCCAGAAAAATAAATTCTCCCTTTAAATCACTGAAATCAGAAGTCATCCACGCAACTCTAACTGCTTGTCCTTTAATAAGACTTATTTTTTGAAATGAAGGGTGATGACTCTCATAGTGCAGGTAGCTATTACACCAAGTATTTGTACGGTAAATTCTAGATTTAAACTCTTTATTAGTTTTGGAAAGGGTAATGTCAAGGTAAGTAATACTATCCTTGTGCCAGGTATGTGTAGAAGAGAGAAAATTGGTACTAGTGTTCAAATGTTGCATAAACAACTCAAAAGTGTCCTTTGTCCCTTCCCGTAATACAAAAATATCATCAAGAAATCTTAAATACAACTTTATATTTTCTTGAAAAGGACTATCGAACATGTACATATTCTCCCATTCTAACATCACTAAATTTGCGTAAATGGGGGCACAAGCTGCCCCCATAGCTACCCCACTAACCTGTTGGAAATATTCTCCCTGAAAACTGATATAATTGTAGTCAAGAATGACCTCCAAAAGCTCCAAAATTAAGGAAATATGATCCTTAGATAAAGAAGAATATTTATAAATACTGTCACTAAAATATTCATATCCTGCACATCGTGGAATACAAGTAAAGATATCTTTAACATCAATAGTGAGGAAACTGCAATTCTCAATCCATATATCATTAGTCAATTTACTCAGGAATTCCCAAGAATCCTTAATAAGATGTTCAGTTTTAGCTACAATTTCCTTAGTGCAGTAATCAACATATACAGCTAAGGGATGAGTTTTGGAGTTCCTGGCAGATACTGTAGGTCTGAAAGGTGGTTTATGTACTTTGGGGACCCCCAAAAAATTAGGGATTATAGGGTTCATTTGTCTCAACTACTGATAAGTTTTACTGTCAATCCTATTCTCAACCAGATATTCCTCCAAAAGTGAATCAATTCTCCCGTAGGCTATATGTATTTTGTTAATGGAGACGGGGGAATAAATGTTAGAATCAAGCAAAATATTAGTAATTGCATTGTTGTATTCTTCAATACCATATAATACAGCCCCCCCCCCTCCCTTGTCCGGCTTCATAATACAAAATTCTCTCTGCAACTGCAAATCATAAAGAAGTTTTTCTTCTTCCTCACAAAGATTATACTGTCCTGTATTCCACCTATTCTTAGTATGTGCTTCATATATTTCCTCAGTGACAATTTTTTTCAAACATCATTAAAACAGGATGAAAATGTGTCAGCAGGTGGAGCTATTTTACAAGGTTCAGGGCCTTCATGTATCTTGGACACGTTTGCAGCACCCACTGTCGTCTCCACGCTCAGCGTCTGTGAGCTATGGTGGGATACAGATGGAGGGAGGAGGTGTTCTACAAGGTTGTGGTAACCAAAATGGACAAGGTTTAGTGGCTTCAAAAGTGATTGTGCAAGGCAACCATGAATTGCTGGATAACAGTGACCGGGCTGCTCCACCGACAAATAAAAATACAAAAGGTACTGTTTCTTTTGTCAACCATTTTGTCAACAAAGGCAATGTGTTTTCATCCAATGCGGTAGGCACGGAGGGGTTTTCCCATTCGTGTTCTGAACTTTCTTTGCATTTTAAAGATGTGTTAAATAAGAACTTTGACTTTAATTCTGCAGATAACACCAACCACAATTTGAATGACTATGGGGCTAATTCTATGGATGCGCTTACCCTGAAGGACATGACTTTTTTCTTTTGAAAAAAACTTTTTAAGTACAAATGTTTGCAGATTGACAATCATTATCTACATTGCTGTTTGAGTCATAAATTTGTTCCACAAGGATTAAGATTGTTCAAATATCCTTTTGGAATTGTTTATTCTCATGATGTTTTATATGATTTTCACAGTTTTTTGATGAATGCGGGTTAGGACTCATTATTAGACTTATTAAATACAATGAGTTAGCATTGGCAGCTTTGTTTAGTGATATTAACAAGTTGAATGAAGACATATTTAAAGATTTATTGTTTTCTGAATATGAGCAGTTATATACAAGAGTTTTGGATAGGATTGATCAAAGAATTCACAACATTTCTCTTAGGAAGCAGAAAAAATTTATGAGGGATAAACAGCAATATAGTACTGGTAAAGTCTATCCGGGTCCGTTTTATAACACTAAATATAAAAATAAGGCTAATGAAAATTTAAATAGAAATAAATATGGTACTGCTGGTTCATCTGTAGAAGTAAGGGATAACATCCATGACAGGGATACACCAATGGATGATGTGATTAACAGACCAATAGATGAACTAGATTATTTTTTAGAGCCACATGACCATTTTTTAGTACTAAGAAGGTCAGAACGACTGGCCAGCAAGAACAGATATCCATTGGACCCAGGTCATCCATTCGGTGGTTGTGGGACCAATTACGGATGGAAGAAGGTGGGGAAGAAGGGGAAATAGTGGTAGTGGATGACACAGAAGGTATTGTGTCTGAGTATAAAGGATTTAAGATTTTTAATTACACTACCCATATTCTAGGAAAACAGCATTTCCATCTTTTTTCTAAAGGATTTAAGTTTGTTAAATGTAATTATGATGATATAGCAAACCTTTTGGTTGATTTTAAATTGTATCTTAGGAAGTTAAATTTAAGCATGGTGTTCAAAAAAACTGAAAATGAGAACTACAGAGGTGTGAAGGGCCTAGTTAGAAGTAATACTTTTAATCCACCTCTTCATCCTGTTTTAATGATGTTTGAAAAAATTGTCACTGAGGAAATATATGAAGCACACACTAAGAATAGGTGGAATACAGGACAGTATAATCTTTGTAAGGAAGAGGAAAAATTTCTTTATGATTTGCAGTTGCAGAGAGAATTTCGTATTATGAAGCCGGACAAGGGAGGGGGGGCTGTATTATATGGTATTGAAGAATACAACAATGCAATTACTAATATTTTGCTTGATTCTAACATTTATTCCCCTGTCTCCATTAACGAAATACATATAGCCTACAGGAGAATTGATTCACTTTTGGAGGAATATCTGGTTGAGAATAGGATTGACAGTAAAACTTATAAGTACTTGAGACAAATGAACCCTATAATCCCTAATTGTTTTGGGGTCCCCAAAGTACATAAATCCATAATAGAACCACCTTTCAGACCTACAGTATCGGCCAGGAACTCCAAAACTCATCCCTTAGCTGTATATGTTGATTACTGCACTAAGGAAATTGTAGCTAAAACTGAACATCTTATTAAGGATTCTTGGGAATTCCTGAGTAAATTGACTAATGATATATGGAGTGAGAATTGTAGTTTCCTCACTATTGATGTTAAAGATCTCTTTACTTGTATTCCACGATGTGCAGGATATGAATATTTTAGTGACAGTATTTATAAATATTCTTCTTTATCTAAGGATCATATTTCCTTAGTTTTGGAGCTTTTGGAAGTCATTCTTGACTACAATTATATCAGTTTTCAGGGAGAATATTTCCAACAGGTTAGTGGAGTAGCTATGGGGGCAGCTTGTGCCCCCATTTACGCCAATTTAGTGATGTTAGAATGGGAGAATAGGTACATGTTCGATGTTCGATAGTCCTTTTCAAGAAAATATAAAGTTGTATTTAAGATTTCTTGACGATATTTTTGTATTATGGGAAGGGACAAAGGACACTCTTCAGTTGTTTATGCAACATTTGAACACTAGTACCAATTTTCTCTCTCTTACACATACATGGCACAAGGATAGTACGGATTACCTTGACATTACCCTTTCCAAAACTAATAAAGGGTTTAAATCTAGAATTTACTGTAAAAATATGGTATAATAGCTACCTGCACTATGAGAGTCATCACCCTTCATTTCAAAAAAGAAGTCTTATTAAAGGACAAGCATCTAGAATTGCAAGGATGACTTCTGATTTCAGTGATTTAAAGGGAGAATTTATTTTTCTGGGTAAAAAATCTTTAGAGAGGGGATATCCATTAAACTTGGTATATTGAGTACTTATTGAAGTCTATATGGGATGGGGGACGCATTATAAGGCTGTGTTGGGTCAACATTTTGTAACTGTGGTGAAACAAAATGGAGAAAAAAATTTTCAAGGGGCATGTGTTACGGAGTTTAACATGTTTTCTGACATGTTCACCAAAATAGTTAGTGCAAACTGGAGTGTGTTAAAAACCAATAAAGATCTGTTTGACGTTGTGGGGCCAAAACCTACCTTTACATATAGGACAGGAAAAAAATTTAAGAGAATGTTGGAACAGGTGGATAGTAAAGTTGAAATAATAAAAAAGGCAACCAGTTCTTGTGGCAATTGTCAATGTTCGTATATTTTAAAGGATGAATACAAATGCTTGAACAATGGACTTAATAGCATTGTAAAATTTTGTAAAGGTAACTGTAATAAAAAGATGTTAGTATACTTGGCTGTCTGTGTGAGGTGCTCTGCATTGTATATAGGAAAAACTGAAAGAGCATTTAAAGATAGAGGGCAGGATTTACGAAGGCTTGCATGGAGTGTAATAGACGTGTAAGACTCCATGCAAGCCTCGCGATCCAGGAACAGCCCGAAACTCCGTGTAAGAGACCAGCTAAAATGTCTCTTACACGGACTGGGCGTGGATATGCTAAATACCTCACTTGCAGCTGAAAGGCATGCAAATGAGGTAGAGTAGCGATCCACGAAACAGAAAGCAGCCCGTGTAAGAGCCGTTTTAGCTGCAGAAATGTACTCAGTTGACAACTGAGTACGTTTCTGTAAAAATCACAATGGAGCCATGTCAGCTCCAAATAAAGGGTGCATATGTGTCAGGCAGCATGCCAATGGCCAAATATGTGGCCATTGGCAAGGTACCCCGATGCAAATCTGAGAAATAAATAATTTTGGTGTTTAAACACAGCGCAGCCCCGCGCAAATGGGCTGCGCTATATAAAACATAAAAATGAAGGTTATAAACCCACAAATGTGGGTTTTATGCAATACATGGATTTACAATGCAGGGACCAGTAGACCAAAAACAACATGGCCACCATTTAGTGGTTGCTAAGGGGGGAAGCTGAGTCTAAGACATGTAACTAAGGGGGAGGAATAGAGTAGGAGATAGGTGACATCACAGGGGGGAATGGTAGAAAGAAATGCAGTTCATTGGAGGTCAGTGTTACATGACAGATGTCAGACACAGATCATAGAAAGAGGAGTGCCACAAGATAAGCATGGGAAAGTCAAGAAATGAAAGGTGTACACTGTTACTTCCACCAAAGTTTCTTGCTGGGCGTGCATGCACACGTGTGCACGCCATGAGGCGTGGGTAGGACAGTGTGTGCGCATGTAAGGAACACTGAGCATGTGGGAGCATGTTGGTAGACTTGTAAGACTGTTTGCGCTAGTGTGTGTGAGTGTAGGGCAGACTGAGCATGTGGGAGCCTGTTGGCAGAGCTGTAACACTGTTTGCGCTGGTGTGTGCGCATTTTAACCCGAATAAACAGATTCCAAACCGTGTAAGCATGTGTGCGCATGTGTAAGCCACTGTGAGCGTGTTTCGGCTGGTATGCACGTTGCTCCCCCCTGCGGAAAGATAAAGGAAAAAGGAAGCAACAGAATTAGTAGGAAGCTAGCAGGGAATACTGCTGGAGCTAGCAGGTGAAAACAATTAGAAGCAGGCAATTACACAGGCAGAATAGTAGCTCAGCCAAGCACTTAAAACTCTGCAAACAGCAGTGCAGGATGTATCTCTCAAGAGACACTGCAAGACAGGAGTAAGCTATTAGAAGTGAAAACTGAAAAAGCTGAACTCAGAGCAGAAATGCTAGGGGCTGCCATAGCAGTCATAAGGAGACATAGGCGACTTGCTGAGGGTGGTGACAATGCAGATGGTGGCAGACAACCCACAGTGAGGAGACGGAGAAGAGTGTACAGGCCCAGGGTCACCTACCACGGGTTACATGAGCTGGAGATAGTAGAGTGCTATAGAGTGGACAGAGACCTCCTGCAGCAAATTGTCGAGCTGTGCAGGCAACACCTCACACACAGAACCAACAGAGGGGAACCCATCCCAGTGGAAACCAAGGTATGTGTTGGCCTAAGAATACTAGCAACAGGTACCTTCCAGAGACCAACTGGTGATATGATGGGGATATCACAGGCATCAGGCCCCAGGGTACTGCACCAGTTCCTAGATGCCATGTCAGCACATGTCAGTGATCATGTATATTTCCCGAATGCCCGTGAGGTATTGGCCAGCAATATGCATCTCTTCCAGCAAATAGCGGAATACCCTGAGGTAGTGGGTGCAATAGACTGCACGCACATACGCATCAAAGCACCAGCCGGTGAGCAGGGTAGGGACTACATTAACCGCAAGGGCTTCCCCTCCATCAACTGCCAGGTCGTGTGTGATGCCCAGGGCATAATAATGAATGTGTGTGCTGGCTGCCCTGGGAGCTACCATGATTCCCATATCTGGCATTTGACGCAGCTGTACCAGACATTTGCCAATGGGGACATCCCACATGGACACATAGTGGGGGATGCAGGTTATGCACTGGACCCGTGGCTGATGACACCCATCAGAAACGTACACACACCTGAACAGGAACGCCATAATGAGGCACACGCACAAACACGTAATGTAATAGAGCGTGTGTTTGGGCTGCTCAAGTCACGGTTCCGGTGTCTGGACACTTCTGGTGGAGCCTTGCAGTACTCACCAACTACATGTACCCAAATTGTCATGGTATGTGCTATGCTACATAATATGATCTTGCGAAAACAGCTGCAGCAGGACCAGCATAGGGCCGGGTCAAAGAGCCCCCCACCATTGCCAAGGCCATCATAGGCAGAGCGTGACTCGGAGGAGGAACAACCTGAGCCTGCCCCAGTAGGCAGAAGGAGGTGTGTCCAGTATGCCCTGGCCTTGGCAAAGAGGCAACACATAGCACATACACTGGCTCAGTAGGAACCCTGGGAATGATACCCCTCTCTGACTCACTCATAAAATATCATGGATGCCTAAAATGACATAACCTGCTCTCAAACATGTACAGGGAGTGTAATATGTGCATCCGACAGAGGCAGCCCTGCAGCACCACCTGAGGCATGAATGCCATGTGTTAAGTAATGTAACACCATGTACTATATGCACACTTGAGGACCCTGACTAACATCCACCCTCACCAAGCATGAAGCTACAATATGACGATGGGATGATCAATTGCAATAATTGGCTGAAGTAATGCAGTTAGTCAAAGGGGAGCCAATGTGTGCCAGCCTGGGATGACATGCTGAGCATGACATGATGAACCACCTGCTAGGGGTGTTGTGCACCTATCAGTCCAGGCCTCATGGATACTGGCAAAGGCTGTCAGTACCCACAGCGTGCCCTGAATAGGTAAAGCTCAAATCACAAACCCACCTCCATAGGTACCACAAGGGATAAGAACCTAGATGTAATGCTACCGAATGCCAGAAGTCTAAACAGCAAGATGCGTGCAGTGTAAATGCACCCAGTATGGAGAATGTTGATATCTGTCCCGTAACAGAAAACTGGGTCAAGGCTCACAACAGCACCCTAACACTGCCAGGTTACACCTCATACTGTGCTGTACAGCCTCAAAACATGGAACAAGCTACAAAAGGAGGGTGACTAGCAATAATTGTCAAGGATAACCACACCCCTATGTTGGTACCACAACAAGAAGCAGCATGGACTATGCATGGTCAAGTAACAGTGGCTAAAATCGCTTCCCAGTATATAGCCTGCTACAGACTACCGTCCTAACACCAGGAACTGCAACTGGCCTATGTAGGAATACATGAATATATCAAGCTCCCAAACCACATTATATTGGTTGACTGAAAATACCCAGACATACACTGGGAGCATTATACTATCACCAACACTGTAGGAGAAAAGTTCCAAGAATCCATAAACCAAAATGCCCAGGAACAACGTACCACTCCCACAAGAGGGGTAAGCATACTGGATGTGATAATCAGCAACATGGGTACTGGATGGCAAGATGAGAAGTGTATCCCTCACTGGTAAGACCAGACCATAGAGTAATCACACCGGATATACACATCCTGACCACAGTCCCTGGCCAGAAAACCACAGTGAAAAACATGTGTAAAGCATAAGTTGCACCCCTCCAAACTGATGTGGAATGCTTTAAAGGCCCTGTGCAGGTGCAAAATATGGGACACACCGCAGAACCTGTTATACAGGCATTCCATGAACACAGCCAGGAATGCTTGCATTATGCAATCACAAATAGCAACAAGACACAATGCCATACACGCAGGCATCTGGCATGCTGGACTCCAGCCATTACCAAACCATGCAAGAGAATGAGGAAGCTACTACATGATAGAGCAAACATAAAAAGGGAAGTAATCACTGATCAGTAGTATGGCAATAAAATATGTCCACACATACAATCCACTAGGGCCAGCTACAACAAGAAGAATCTGTGAATCCTGAGGCAATGTTACACCTGCCCCAAGTACACAGACAACACTCAACTACCCCCAATAAATACAAATATATGTGAGAGATGCAACCATTTATCCAAACCAGAGGCTGAGCTCCCTCAACTCAGTACTGTCAAAACTAGTCAGGAGGAGGAGACGGTAACCACACACACCACAAACCCAGTCCCACATAGACCTATCACAACTGTAAACCAAACACATAAACACAGAAAAACATTCCCGGAGGCCCTAATTACAAACACACCACACCAACAGAGGCCTGCAAAGCAGACCCCCAAGCAACCACAACCTCCAAACATAGCACATGCAACACATAGTACACAAAGCTGGTGTGCCAAACAGTCACAGGCCAGAATGAGAAACAACATGCCTGATACAGTTGTAATAGGTGACTCTATAGGCAGACACACTGCTGTCCCACTCACCAGACTGAACAAGGGAAAGGGTACAGTAAGCTGCCTGTAGGCTGCTACAATACCACATAACACAAGTACGCAGGTCACCCCAAAGCAAGTAGAAATATGATGCAGTCATTGTCCATGCTGGTGTGAATGACCTGAGATGTACCTCCTTGGACTACATGAAAAGAGACATGGATGAGCTCTCTGAGTATGTACTCCAGGCCGGTATGACACTGGCTGTTTGCAGCATCCTACCCTCACCAAGAATGATGCCACAGTACAAACACAGAATGATCAGCTTTAACAGGTGGCACAATTACAGCTGTCAGTCCAAGAGGATCTAATGTCTGTCTGCTTGAGATGTCATGCATGACAAGCCATGCTGCTGTTCCAGGGATGGCTTGCACCTGTTACCCCTGGGCGTCTGGATATTGGATAAGGCTTTTGCCACCTCCATAGAGCCGTACATAGGTAAGGCTGAAAAGACTAACCCACCACCCTAGAAAACATAAGTGGTAAGAAACATAAGGGTAATGCTGACCAATGCCAGATGTGTAAACCGCAGTATGCATGCTCCTGAGGCCCTCCCCAGTATGGAGAACATCGATGTCTGTGCAGTGACAGAAACCTGCTGCAAGCCTACTGACAGCACACCAGCACTACCAGGTTATACCTCATATCATGTGTTATGGCCCCAAAACCTGAACCAAAACATAAAAGCAGGGGGAGTATCCATATGCAGCACAGACACCCATACGTCCAGGTAACTGACAATGCACGAAGCATCGGTGACCACCCATGTGCACCTAACTGTAGTCAAAACTGCTGTACAGTCTGTAGCATGCTACAGACGACACTCTCACACACAGGAACCCCACCCAGATGTCCTGAAGACACTGGACAGTATGAATGTCCCACCAAATACCAAACAAGGTACTCACAAATTACCACATAGGTGGTAAACCATTATGTATGCAAGGAGTAATCAGGGACCTAGGGACATAAGTGGACAGTAACCTGTTATGTGGCACTCACATTGCCAATGTGGCTAGGAAGACTGTCTATACTGGACACCGTATCATGAAAGGATTCACATCTACATCAACAGAAGTCATTGTGCTCCTGTACTGTTCACTTATCAGACCCATAATCTAGTACAATGCCTCATTTGGGATGTACCTTACCTGACACCTGCAACGGTCAGAAAGACCTCAAAGGTACCTCACCAAGAGGATAAAGGGTCTCAAATATATGTCATATGCTGCCTGGCTGTAGACACCCCAGCTGAATGCAGTCACATACTGCCTACACAGAGGCATTGTATGTCTGTTGTACAAGGCCATGTCCAACACAGGAGTAATGGACATGCTCCACCCCAGAAAAATCAAAGCCATTGGAGCTGTGAGAGTGACAGATGTCAACCTCAACGCATAATGAAATAGGATGTGCTGGAGGACAGATACATAACCCAGAGGCTCCCCACACCCTGGAACAGGATCCCACTCCATGTTAGGCAGAGCCCCTCACTGGCACTCCTCAACAGGAATATTGCCAAGTGGATGGATGATCGTAGATGTACACTGGGAGTCTTCACTGTGTCACGTCCAGACAGAGGCACAGTAAAGTAAATCATAAATGGCCATAATATTCACATAGCAAGGGGTGACGAAAGACACACACTCTGGCTAGGCTTACAAATGCCCTAGGGTGGATAGCCTAGTATGAACCTATGAACCTATGTAGATACAAATTGTACAGGACACTAAGGATAATCCCAAGGCTTACTCAACTGATGGTAGGAACCGTGTTGGGAATTCACAGATATGCTCTGAATCACACAAATATTACAAACAACATACCAAACACACACACACATATTGCCATCATACAACCTGACAGGTGCAGTGCAACCCCCCCCCACCCCAGAATGCAAAATATCTATCCCAGCAGACTGATGGCCCCCTGACATTGCAGATGCTGAGGTAACAGCCAGCATCTACAAAGCAAAACACACAGCAGCAATGGTATGAGATGGTGTCCTGGGCTGTGTCCAACATGGACTCCAAGAAGAATGGAATGCCAAATCACACTACTGCTCAATGTCAGCCTTACCACAGGATATGTACCCAAAGAGCAGTGTACAACAACAGTGGTCCTTCTCAACAAAGGTGTTGCCTGAATGGATACTGCAAACTACCACCCCAGAATCCTGACAAGCTTGGTCTGCACAGCTATGGAAAGGATCAGCATGTACTGCAGACATAAAGATATCGGGGACCTACTGACACCGGACCCTACCCAGTGTGGCTGTCTTAAGTGCAGATCCTGCCCCTAAACATGTTTGACCCATTTGAAACAGTCATTAAGGTCATTGATGAGGGCAATGTGGTCCACACAGCGTAGCTGGACCTTGCAAATGCTTCCATACAATACCCTACGTGTTCAGTATAGATATGTTCATCAGCTTAAATATAAACCACTATGTCAGTAGAGGGGTGCAAACCAGACCAAGGACAGAACTGACATGGTCAGACATGCTGAAGCCATGTCAGACTACAAAGCAGATATAAGTGGCATCCCACAAGGCTTGGTCCTGGGACCTCCCTCGTTACGTATATATGTCCCATAGGTACAGGCCAACATGGAAGGACTGTGACTGAACATGTATGCAGAGGACTACAAACTGCCCACCATATCTGACCCCCAGCTGACACAAGCATCCCACAAAAGGGCCACATAGAAACAGACAACTGGTGCCATAGCCATGTCAGCAAGCTAATTGCAGAAAAGTTTATAGTCAACCCCCGTGGATATACAGTAAGTGCCCACCAATTACCACATAGGTGTTAACCCATTACGTACCTAACATGTAATGAGAGACCTGGGGACACAAGGTGATAGATATCCTGCATTGGACAAACATGTGGCTGTAGTGTTCACAGAAACATACCACATACCCACCTAATCATGAAGGTTGTCAGATCTAGATAAGGGGAGGTCATTGTGGCTCTGCAGTCATCCTTCATCAGCTTTATAATTGACTACAATAGCCCCTGTGGGATGTACCTCGGCAGACACCTCCATCAACTGTAAAGTCCCCAACAGTACCTCACCAGGAGTAGCAAAGAGCTTGAACAGGTGCCATGTGTTGCCTTATTAAACAAACTGCAGCTCCACACACTGAAATACTGCCCACCCAGAGGCAAGCTGTGCCTGATGTATAAAGCCATGTCCAAGCTGGAATCAATGAACATGCTGCACCTTGTACAATCTGAATGGCAGTGAGCTATGCACATGAGAGACCTGAACCCCAGCACTGACATACATAGGACAAGCTGTACTGAATGATCCATAACACAGAAGCCACACCCACTCTTGAGTAAACTCCCAGTACAGGTTAGCCAGAGAGTCACCCATCAACTCTCCTCAAGAGGAATCTTGATGAGTGGATGGGAGATGGTAGGTTTACCCTGGGTATCACTGTTATGTCACAGGTAGACGGAGGCACAGTATACTAACCATGCCATATGTCTTGGCAAACTCCAGTTACAATGTGTGTCGAAGGACAAACACACTCTCTGACTAGCATTAGAAATGGCCTAGGGCACATCACTAGTGTTTGCCAATGTCCACCTATGTTGTGGAATACAGTACCAATGTTGGACAAGCCTGGTTTAAGTAGTCCATATCTGAACATAATGCAACATGGTCATATGTGCACAACTGGCCCCTAAACAGTCTGTTGTGCTCACTATGAAGATTTAAAGCAGTGATAGGACTAAAGCCCATGATACTGTCCACCACAGTGAAAGTACTGAACCAGTACACTATATGGTACTACAGTTTTAGGTCAGTATGAAAGGATGTTGACAACTGTATGCAAAGTATCCCATGCAAACCCTGCAGGCACAGTATAATCCCTGTTTTGTTCAGACACGAAGCAGTTGGCCAGTAAGTACACAACATGACACCCAACACACAACCATAAACGTGAGATATTGTTGAAGTTCACACTCATCCAAATATGTGGTGGACTGCAGAGTTCAACATATGGAAAGCTCACACTGGGCATGCTCGCACACTTTGATAAATGAGACATATGTCAGACAACATGCCATGGAAAGGCTGAACTGGGCATGCTCACACACTTAGGTCATATCTCCGTTTAGCAGTTGGCCACACATATCTGGTATTTGTACGTGTCATTCCAGGAACCAACCACATCACAGCAATCTGCCCAGTGCACACAGTTAAATGACTACAGAGACATAAGTGATATAGTGGATCCCCCTCATATTCAAACATCTTCCACAGATACACAAGTTGTTCATAGAAACAGGGAATGCTATGGCAATAAAGACCTGCAAACAGTCTATCAGCAACAGATATTGTGCATCTGACAATTAAACATATGGGTGTAGAGGTCAATACTAGGCTTTTTGCCCTAGGGAATGAAAGCCTGGCGTCTGCATCCCCAGTACAGTAGGCTGCTGTGCCACTGTAAAGTAGGTCACATAAGGCATCGTTTGAGGCTAGTGTGGTCTGCCTCTGTCAAGCAGGGACACTATGGAGATCCCAGGGTTTGAATGTGCTAAGCCACATCCATGTTGTTGGTGCGTTCTGGAAGAGGGTTGCTGAGGACCTCTAACAGTAAGTGGGCGTCAATAACAGACTGAGGGAAGCCCTATCTGCATTGTCTGGACAATTTCACTGTCAACACTGTGTCGTGATGATTATGTGGGATTGAAGTGTCATGCCGGTACTGTTCAGAGATGTCCTCCCTCTGTGGGCTACTCCTCTGCAATGTATTAGCTCACTCTGTCTGTTGGACAGCTCATATATGGCTGGTGTACACCTGACAGGTGTCCTGTTGTGGAGCAGTCATGGTTATATGTGGGATAGCATGATCAATGCAAATCTTACACATGCTCATAGAATGCAATTGTCAAGGATTATGCAGAGTGGCCAGTATAGTCCCCCAGCATGGGTCCTTTGAAGTCTTCCACCCCAGTCTTCACAAGTGTAGAGTCTGCTTGTGATAAATACAGTTTGTTTGCAGTGACAACCTTGCCTGAGGGTGGGGATGGGATATGGTTGTCCAGGGAAAGGTGGGTATAGTCAGATATCAACAATGGTGGTCTACCTCTGGTGTGGAGCAGTGAGTACCCATGTTGCAGATGGTCAGGTGCAATATGTATTCCCCCATGTGGCTGTGGTGAGTGGCTCTGCCATAGCACATGGACCCGCAAATTCTAGTGGCTTTAGGGTAATGTTGTAGAGGCCTGAGTAGTTCCCACACACAATATGCCTCTATCTGACTTTAACAACTGGAATGGTGTATGTGAACACCTGCATATCCCAGCACTGTTCCCATGGAAGCAAAGTGTGTCCTGGATGTGGGAGGGGTGTTCTGGACTGGTTGTGTTGTGTGTTACAGGTCCTGTAGTCACGAAGCATGGTATAGAACATAACCTGCCAGTGCGATGTGCATATCTGACCCTGAAGTAGGTGGCAGCAAATGCATATATATGCTATCCCCCACCTGACAGGTAGTACTAGATGTACATACCTCTGTAGAAATAAAGATGTCAGCACCCTATAAATACTGCAGGTGCAGAACAGATGCCCAGTAATTCGGATAGCGCGCTCTGCTAATGCGTCTCCCTCAAGTGTCATAATATAGTTAAGTAGGGGTTTGAACCATGCAAATCCTCATTGTGTGTGTGGGTGAGTGCGGTTGTTGTGTGTGCAAGTCTGTGTGAGGGAAATGTCCCTTTTGGCAACTGGGAAAACACACTACAGGATGCACATTCCCCTTTCTAAACACTGATGATGTCAGCACCCTATAAGTACAGCAGGAGAAGGGAAACCTCCCAGTAATGCAAATAGCACACTCTGCTAATGCGTCTGTCTCGAGTGTCATGACATAGTTAGGTAGGGGTTTGAATCCTGCAAATGCCCAGTGTGTGTGGAGGGGGGTTAGTGTGTGTGCAAGTCTGTATGAAAAGAATGTCCCTTTTGGCAACTAGGAGAACACACTACAGGATGCACATTCCCCTGTCTAAACACTGATGATGTCAGCACCCTATAAGTACAGCAGGAGAAGAGAAACCTCCCAGTAATGCGAATCGCGCGCTCCGTTAATGTGTTTCTCTCAAGTGTCATAACATAACTAGGTAGGGGTTTGAATCCTGCAAATGGCAAGTGTGTGGATGAGGGGAGTGTGTGTGCTGGCAAGTCTGTATGAAAAGTATGTGCCTTTTTGGCAATTAGGAGAACACACTACATGATGGACATTACCCTTTCCAAACACTGATGATGTCAGCACCCTATAAGTACAGCTGGAGTAGAAAAAGCTCCCAGTAATCCGAATAGCGATCTCTGCTAATGCATCTCTTTCAAGTGTCATAACATCGTTAGGAAGGGGTTTGAATCCTGCAAATGGCAAGTGTGTGTGTTTGGATGAAGGGAGTTTGTGTGTGTGCAATTCTCTATGAAAGACATGTTCTTTTTGGCAATCAGGAGAACACACTACATGATGCACATTACCCTTTCCAAACACTGATGATGTCAGCACCCTATAAGTACAGCCGGAGAAGAGGAACCTCCCAGTAATACGAATAGTGCGCTTCGCTAATGTGTTTCTCTCACGTGTCATAATATAGTTAGGTAGGGTTATGAATCCTGCAAATGGCAAGTGTGTGTGTGTGTGTGGGGGGTAGTAGGATGTGTGTAATTGCAAGTGTGAGAGAACAGTTCCTTTTGGCAACTACTACAATACACCAGATGCTGCATATTCCCCCAGTAAACACAGGTAATGTCACCACACTATCAGTACAGCCAAACAGGGCTAATTGCCCAGTAATGCCAATAGTGTGCTCCGCTACTGGGTCTATTACCACTGTCAGAGCACAGATAGGTATGTTTTGGAAACCCACAACTGCCACGTATGGTTGTGTCACACAAAATGACCATGTGTGGGTTGTTGTTCATAACAATGCATGACATTGCTTAAACCAGCAATGGCAATGCACACATGATGTATGTGTGTGACACATACACATATATACCTGTGATCTTCAGTAGTTACCATGTCTGACACGTGCCTCAAGTGGATAAATGGTATTTGCAATGCATAACATTATGACTGTGTCTTACTGTGCAGGGGCTGCATGCGGTATGTGTATATACAGTGTGAGTTGTATATGGTATCATCCTAACAGCAGGGGATACACATTTGGTCTGGGCCATATAATCTACATGTAGTCGATGTTCAGGTGCTGCATGTTCCCACCTGTTGTGGGAGTGGTAACATGTTGTTCCACTGCAATTCAGTGACTACATGCTGGGAACTTTCAGCTAGTGTGTTGTAGCTACAGTAATGCTCACACACAATGTTCGGCTGGATGCAGTCCAGCCATATAAAGACATAGCTAGAGACTGTCATATTCCCAGTGTTGTTAGGGAGGACAGGTGGGTTTCCTGTGTATGGGAGGGTTGTGTGTGCCAGGCTATGAACCAGAAGGCAGTCCAACACACTGTTAGCTGCTCATGGATAGGCCCTGATGCTTCGTGCTGTGCCAACAACCTGGAGGTGTGTGTATCTGTGGTGCCTTGAGATACCACCCCCCTGTTCATGTGTGGTACATGTGTAGGGGACAACAGGCATGGTATGAGGTATAACCTGGCAGTGATGGGTTGCACCTGGGAGCCGTGAATCAGGAATCTGTTACTGCACAGATATTGCAGTTTACCGTGCTGAGGACAGTGTCCAGTCCATGCATCTTGCGGCGTACACTGCTGGTGTTGTGTAACATTACTGTTAGTGTCCTATCCTGTGTGATACCCACAGAGGTGGCTATGTAATCTGTGTCCTGCAGCAAAAGGCACTATGTGTGTATCAAGGGGCTTCACCAATATACAATGGCCCATGGGTGACACGTGCAAGCTGCCCCTCGCAAATCATTGTGGCTTCCCTAGCATATAAGCATACGCTGACAGCCATTGGATACCCTATGAATGACACTGGAGATTGAGCAGAATATAGACATAGAACACCCTTCCTACATATTGTGGTAGCATTCCTGGTGAGGGTATGATG
Source organism: Protopterus annectens (assembly GCF_019279795.1). Taxonomy (NCBI): domain Eukaryota; kingdom Metazoa; phylum Chordata; order Ceratodontiformes; family Protopteridae; genus Protopterus; species Protopterus annectens. Next base: position 942,641,169 of record NC_056732.1, read on the forward strand.
GCAACCAAGGTCAGGCTCATACTGGCCCATGCTACATGCTGAGAGAGCCCTTCTATGTTCCCTATCATGTAGTCCAGGGAGGTATGTCTCAGGTCATCCATAGTGGCATGGACAATGACTGAGTCATATGTGTCCATGCCTCTGACTGACCTGTATGCATGTGTTATGTGGTGGACCATAGTGCCCCACGGGCATATCACTGTGACCTTCACCATGTACAGCCTGTTGAGCGGGACCCCACTGCAGCGGCCAAGAGAGGTACCTGACACATCTGTAGCAGGTGTGTTGTGAAGCCCTACAGGCTGTGAGTGTGTGGCACACGGGAGATGTGTGCCATGTGTGGCATGTGCTCTGTTCCGACTTAACGTATGCCTGTGTGCCAGCTGCAGAGGTGTGTGATGCTCAGGCAGGATGCTATTCTGAGGCTCCAAGTATGCCCCAGTGTGTTCGGATTGCTGTCAGTGTGGGTCTATGTCAGACTGGTATTGTAGTCACTGTAGTATGTCATGCCACCTGACAGGGTATGGCAGTACTGGGTTCAGAGTGCTCAGTCCCCAGATTGGCTATGTGGTTGCATCTCACACATGTGTTGTACGTTCCTGGCCAGGGGAGAGGGTTGACTGCATACATGTGGCAGCTGTGACATTGCCACAGGACTCACATAAACCACAACTGGACCATAGAGGTGATTCACAGGTTACCTTTGCACATGCTACCATAGTAGTGTGATTGCCATGGTGATTACCAACACATAGGGCCAATGGGGAACAACATACTGAAGGTGAGTATGTGTGGGTGTACTGCTGCTGATTTCATAGCGCTGGCATATATGACTGCACACGTGGGTAAATGCCAGGTAAGTCATATGCAATGTGTCACAGGCAATGTACATGCGAACAGGACAGACAGTGACGTTCTGTCAGGTGGAAAATTGACATACGTATAGTACGCTATGCAGATGTCACTAGGAATCCACAGAAGCTCTGTAAATCTGCATTGCAGGTGGAATCAGTGTTCCAGGGAACCTCAAGCAAACATGCATGCAAACAAAGCTACAGTAAGCAGGGCTGGAAGTAATCCATTGTACAACAAAGAAGGGGTACCACTTCCAGTAGGTAACAGTGCAAATATGCAGGCACTATCAACATGTAACCAGGAATGCACAGCTCAGATGTCCATGGTAGTACTGATATTATTTAATATTTAATTTAATTTAAATTAAATTGGTACTGCACACATATCAACATGCGCAAACATCCACATTGCATAGTCGTTGTGGGCAACATGCCACCATTAGTGTACATGCCCATCATTGCGTATCACTGCTTGCATTACCTTCTCCCCTGTGCTACCTATGTATGTGGCTATCTGTTGACATCCTTACCACCGGTATGCAATAATGTGCAGCTGTTACACTATGGTACTTACTATGGGTGTAGATAACAATTCAGTACAGTCATACAGTTACTGCATCAGGCATGCTGGGATATACACACAATCATATCAGCACACTGTACTGTTACCAACATGATACTAGTAATACACTTCTATGTAGTCACCCTGTGCATCAGCAACATGTTAACCTGTTCCTGCACTAATGTTGGAGATTGCAGGAGGTGTCACAGTTTCATCATATGCACAGGGTGTGAACTAGGTATGCCTGAGTCTGCCACTGATACCACCAATTGACATGTATGTGTATGTGTGTTGGTGAGGGACAGCAGTACAGGGTGGGGCACTGTTGGTGCAGTGTGTGCGTGTATGTGGTAGCCCTAGGTGTTAACATTTCGCATGTGTGTATGCATGCACACAGTTCCACCTCATGGCTGCCATATACTGGAGTTTGTGGACAGCCACAGACTGCACCTGGCAGGTCATACAGATCAGTGTCTGTGGCCATGGACACGGTACCTGTGCCTGGCAGGGGTGCTACGGACTGTATCCGGTACTAAGCCAGACTGGGTACTGTCATTAGAAGCGGGAGTTTGTTGACTGGACACAGTGTCCAGAGCCACGTGCACGTGGTCTCCTGGGGCGGTCTGATGACAGCACAGACCCAGCATTGCTGGGGCTGCTGCTGGCACTATGGGGGCGTCCATGGGCCTGTTGTCATTCGCGCCGACTGCCCGCTGCTGCTGTTGCTGGCATATGGCCACGTCGACGCCGCAAACTTCCACCATTGCCCTGGCTCATGGACATGTGGTTGTGGAACTGCTGTAATATGTCCCCACAACATCTGTTTATGACATCGGTGAAATTATGGGTAGCATCCGCGATGTCACGCATACTGTCAGTCATGGATGTGCGACATGCTCTCAGCTCCCTCAGACCCTGTCTGGTGTACCTTTCCATATGTGACTGTGCCTGCATGACAGCCCGAAACATAGCTGAGGTTGACAGATCTCTTTGGGCACGTCTGCCAGAGGCAGTATGCCCACGGATGCTCCCACGAGAACCCATGGGCAACTGTCTGTGTGGTACCATCTCAGGACCCTGCCCATGGCTGCTGTGTGGGGAAGCATGTGCCACAGGTACCACATTACCCTGGTCAATGCCCACTGTATCCTGTCCATCACCTAGGGACATTGGTGACATAGGATGTACTGGCAGGATGACTGTGTGCAATGATGGGGTTGACAGCTGTGTACTGTCAATTGGCTGACCAATGACGGACCCTGACACACCTTCCTGTGCCATTACACAAATATCATCATTATCAGTACCTGTGGCACCAGATTCAGGTTCCCTGCTGCAGGACACCAGAGCAGCACCAGAACCTGTGGGAGGGAGACAGGAAACACAGTTTACAATGCCTACACAATGTTACCAGTGATGCACACATGCACACATGCACATGTGGACACATGCACACATGCACACATGGACACATGCACACATGCACACGTGCACACGTGCACACATGCACATGTGGACACATGCACACATGCACACATGCACACATGCACACGTGGACACAGGCACACATGCACACCTGCACACATGCACACGTGGACACAGGCACACATGCACATGTGCACACGTGCACACATGGACACATGCACGCATGCACACATGCATACCCCACAGTATACACACACAGCACTACTGAGTTACACTATTATTACTAGCACTATCAGGACTATTATAGGTATTGTTAAAACACACTCACCAGCATGGATGGGCTGCCTTGCTGTAACACCGGAGGAACCTGCAGAAATGAGGGGATTAATGTCAGTGGGTACAACTGTGCCATTAATACTGCATATGATACAGTTCAGTAGTACACCAGTTGCCTTTCACATGTCAGCTGCTGATATTGGCAATATCACACCTGCACAATTACATACTATGTTGACAGCTACATACCAAGGACACACCTTACACATGCATAAACTAACAGTGTACAGAACAGTCAAGTGTACATATGGCATATTACCTGCACTCTCCATGTCGTGTTGCTGTGGGGATCCAGCCTCCATCATAATGCAGGTGTGTTGCTGTTGATGTTCCTGGGCTGGAGCCACAACACTTAGGAGTAGCCCCTCCAGTCTGGTGAGGAGGGGATGTGTGGCCACCCCACCTCCTGTGGCGACCTGTTGCCTGTGGATATCCGACGCACACTGATGGACATTTCTGATTAAATCAATGCAGTGATGTCGTACCTGCTCATATGTCCTATTATGCGTACCAATGTCATTTACCCTACGAACAAGGTCTTGCCACAGTGCAGCCCTCTCCTGATGATTCTGGCTGGTGCAGGAAAACAGTATGCCATAATCCTGGTGTATCTCTTCATTTTCTGCAGCAGAATAGGCAGGATTTCGCTGACACGCCATGTCCCTGAAAGAGAACACAAACAGGATATCAGCAAACTATGTCAGCAAAATATGGCACACATACTATACATGATACTCAGCTGTAGTGATATACTACTACTCCTATATGTAGCACGTGTGTGTCTCTTGGTGGATACACATGTACATGGCCAGATATCAGTGCTCAGCCAACACCTGTGCAACAATACCTGCCACATTCCATACAACATAGCACCAAGCCCCATCGGTCAGCACACTGAGACAGGTCCAATGCACCACCTCACTCTGGGGGTTCATAACAAGTTACTGTATGTGGAACGTCATCCACTAGTGTGGTCTGGACACAAATAAATCGGCCTGGATATACATATCCCACCACCACCACCAGCACAGTAGACTACTTTGATATATATGTGAATAGACAGATTTTCACTTGTTAGGACTGAGATGGTATCCATGCAGCCCACTGGGCCAGTGGAAACCACAACCCACAATGCTGACCCCTTTGCAAATGCTTCCCACGGACATCCCAAAGAATGCATGGAACATGCACACACAATTCTAACCCAGACCCTATGCACAAAGGTTAAGCATCCTGTCTGGTGGACCTCAGCCAAAGACAAATTGTATAACGATAGAAGGAGGCTACTGCAGGACAGAGCAGAATCACATAAAGGGAAGGCATCTGTGGTCAGCACTAGTAATAAGCTAAGTTATCTCATAACAACATCCAAGGCCAACTCTGAGAAGGAAATGGCCAAGAACACTATATATAACCACAAGGCCTTCTTCAGTTTTGTTAGACACATGGACCAATAGCCTCAGATATGCTCTGAGTTAGTACACAACTACATAAATTTCACTGAACACACAGATATTGGCAACATTCTGGCAGACAGGTTCAGTGCAAATATCCCCCCTCCCTCTCCCCCAATATAAGAAATACTTATCACAGCTGAATGTAACCTCCCTGTCATCTCAGATGTCCAGGTGAGGGCCGCCCTCAGCAAAGCAGAACACACAGCATCAATGTAACCTGATGGTATCCTTGGATGTGTGCTACGTGCACTCCAAGAGGAGCTACAACCGCATATAAAACTGATATTTAACCTTGGGCTTACTACGGGATATGTACCTGAACACTGGCATACAGCAACAGTGGTCCCACTCCACAAAGGAGGCACCTCTATTGACCCTGGGAACTACCACCCCATAAGCTTAACCAGCCTGGTCTGCAAAGCTATGGAAAGATTCATTATGGGACTCATATACAGCGATATTGGGTACCTACAGACACTTGATCCCACCCACTTTGCCTTTGTGAAGGGCTGATCCTGCCATTTGAACCTGGTAGACCTTTTCAAAACAGTCACTACAGCCATTGATGAGGGCAAAGCAGTCCATATAGCCTACCTGGACTTGCCTAAGGCCTTCGACACAATACTCCACTCAGGCATCATAGACAAGCTCATCAGCTTAAATGTTAATACATTTGTCACATGATGGGTTGCAAACTGGTTGAACAACTGAATCCATAACGTCAAAATTGCGGGAGCCATGTCAGACTCATAGCCAGTCACAACTGGTATCCCACAGGGCTCTGTCCTAGGACCCCTCTTGTTTGGCATTTACTTCTCAGATGTGAAAGCAAACATGGGCGGGTTGTGGATGACAAAGTTCCCAGATGACTGCGAACTAAGCACCATAGTCGTTACACCAGCTGACGCACACATCCTACAGACAGGCCTCACTGAAACAGACAACTGGTGCCAGAATCATGGCCTAACACTGAATGACATGTAATGTATAGTCATCCCCTTTGGGTAAAACAATGTACACACAACTTATCACATAGACATACATATAGATACAAACCAATAACACATATGGAGGGTTCACAGTATGTAAACTATTAAATTACTTTACATTACCTGTGTTTGTTGCAGCTGGTTGTGTTACCGTTAGTATAGGCTCCTGCTGCTGCTAGCCCAGCTTGATACTGACACTGATGACAGCTTCAACTTAGTTTGTCTTACGTGTGGTTTTTGTTTGTGTTTTTCTTTTCTTTTTTTCTTTCTTTTTCTCTTTCTCTCTCTCTCTCTCTCTCTGCCTCCAGACGGTGCAATGAAAGTATTGCATGTGTGGAGTGGGAGTACAGGATGCTTTTGTAGGTATCTGCATATGTCCATGTGATGGCCTCTGCACCAATTGTAAGCCAGCATTTGCTAATTGCATGCAGCCAGTTGTGTACTGATTGCAGTTCTCACTGTGATTTCAGGACAGTGCTATAAAAGGGTATGTTAGATAGGCATTGCCCTTTCAGATTGTAAGGGCGGGGACCATCCTGGTATGCTGTGGACACTGTTCTGTGGGTGTAAAGGTTAGTATCTCTCTCATAATTCAGGCTGTGTTGTAGATTAACATTTCTCCATTCATCTCTCCTGTTTCCTGTACTAAGTGTGTATGTACACTGACACCTACAACTATATATATATATATATATATATATATATATATATATATATATATATACATATATTTATATATGTATAATAACTGACATTATTACCTACTAGCTACCAACTAGCATGGCTGTTTCTGTTCACACACTACTATTATAGAAATCCACTAGATTTGACAGTAAATATACATGACATGCTTTGTGTACTACACATCCTATATTCCCTTTACATTCATTCCTACTATTACATGATATATTTATTGTAGCACAATGTTCTTATATAGTAGTCATGGCTTAGTGGTAAGTCATGCAGACTACTGTTTCCAAGGTCCTGGGTTCGGGACTGACAGTGGGATTTTATTTTGCTTTTGAACTGACTAGAGGACCTGTCATTCAGAGTGACTAAGGCACTTTTAAGCAGTTGTAACCGGGTTAGTGCTGGTTTGCACGGAGCTCACGCATGCGCACTGGAGTTCAGCTCTGCGCACACCCGCTTACAACTGCTTAACAGTGCTTACTCTGGCGCACACCCGCGCTATTTTCTTTGAAAGAAATGAAAATGGGGAGACAGGAAAGTGGTGAAAAAGGGGTCACAAAGAGGGTAAGACAGTAGGGAAACAAGCTTGGGATTTGCAGGAGGGATGTAGGTAAGGCCCATAGCTGCCCATTTCTTCATCAGCAACAGCTGTGCATATGTTTGTAATTTGGTGTGACATTTGAAACCTTCCACCCCTGAGAGAGGTGTCAGGACAACAATAATACTTGTTGTACAGCCAATTGTAATTGACAGTTTCCATGTCCAGCAGACGTGTGCGAAATGGGTAGCTATGTATGGGGCGTGATTTTTTTGTGGGTACAGAGTGGCCTTTTTTTTTTTTTTTTTTTCTTCAGGTGAGAGTGGTATGTCAGGTAAAGGAAGTCGGTATAGCTGGGGAGGTAGGTTGGGTAGGTCAACAGACAAGGCAAACAAGACGCATTCAGGGGCAGTGTATGACATGTGTGGGGGGGTTACACAATTGACGGGGACGGATGTTTGGATATCCAGAGCCCATGAGCCCACAGATGGCAACAGTGGAACTGATATCCCCACCCATGGGCAGTTTCCACTGTTCCTTCACTGCCCAGGACGGGGCTGTGCTGGGGGCTGTGTAGGCCGGGCAATAGGCATGCACGTTAGTTGTGCCACCTGTGCCTCAAGCTGGCGTAGGGGCCCAAGAACAGATTCCTGGATCTCCCTACGCACCACAGTCCGGACGCTATGGAGGGTGAGTGGTGGTTCTCCTCCGGCCACACTTGCAGACGGGGGACAAGCCCCATCCCCTGCAGTGCTTCCACCCGCAGGTGGCACAGGGCCATGGGAGGAGGGTCCGGACTGGGCACTACTGCCAGGTGCACTCACCAGCTGAGGTGGGAGAGGTGGGTCCGCTGGAACCCGCCTTCCCTGTCGTCTTATGTTTTGCATTATGTCATGACAGTTTGGGTTAGTAACATACAATACCATTCGCAATTAGTTGTAACAGCATGCATTAGTATTCCCATTAACCAAACACCCAGATATTCACACCATTGAACAGTAAGCATAACACATGCATAATTTGAACAGCAATACACAGTCCAACAACATGCAGGGTTGATTGATGGCAACAGGCCATCAGGTTTGGATGTATGAACAGGGCAGATGCATCAACGTACATGCAAATATGTATGACCCAACAGGACAAATGTCCAGGGGTGTTAATTGTGATTGCACATACCAATTTCACGTGGAATGGATTATATGTGGTTATAGGGTAGGGTGAAGAAAATATAATTAACACCTTCAAATACCAATACATATGCTGTACATTTCTAATAGCTGCAGATATATACACACTACAGCTCTACCTACAGTTTCCTATATGATAACTACTTCAAGTTGGTGATAGGAATGTTACTGCTACATCAATATACATTTTCATTTTTATTCATACACGTTCATATCTGGCTTTGTTCAGCTACATCATCCTGCTACATTTGCTTTATATAGCTATAGACAACTGTGGATGTTTGGTATTTCAGACTATCATACTATCTGCATATTGCAGACTGACAAAAACATATCCAGATTTTGGGATACACATTCCAGCTGCAGCAACATTTTCAACACATTTCATAGTTTGGTTCTGCTTGTCACATTCATTTCATTCTGTACTGACTGCAGTATACTTTATTCAGGGGTTATTACTACTTTATTGGTGGATTCATAACTCTTTCTCACACTCTCTCACTTGTTTTAATTTTTCAATTCAGGATGGTACTTACTTCTAGGCTTTATTGACATGTTTTACCTGTAGTTATTGCAATCCTTTCCAACAGTCTCACTTCTGTCATGTTTCAGTATTTCAACAGGGATATATTTCACATATGTGATTTGCTCATCTTCTGCAGCTGTACTTTTCTGACTGCTGCAGGTTGTGTACTATTATATTACAGGTGGGGCATCTTTATTTCAGACTTTATTTCAGACATTTTCATTTTTCTGTTTGGATTACAGACTGCAACACACTTTTGTAATCAAGCAATACTTGCAAATACTCTTACATTGTTACTTGCACATTTTATTACTTAGTGACTACACTGCACTCTTTTGCTAACTGTCATACTTTTATATTTATTTACAGTTACAGGGAGAGGATTACTGTCCTGCCTGGTGGCAACCACACCAGCCTATCGCCATAGGCTCTGCGGTTCACAGAACGGACACCTGCAGCTGTAATATAAATAAAGTAATATTGGAATACACATCTCCATAATATCAGCTAGGTTAATTTCTTACATACATAATTAAATGTAACTTACTCAGTAGTGGGGCATTGGGCATTTGCCAGGCCTAATGGATCCAAAGGTTCAGTTGGTCCTGCTTACGTCTCTTCAGGTCCGCATGGTGGTGACGGACTTGCTCACCAGTCCGTGGAATCCCTGTGGCACTGGTGAGATCATGAGCCAACCGGTCCCACGCCTCAGCCCTATATGCTCCCCACAGGACCTGGCCCTGCATGAGTTGGGCCTCATGATTGTGGACAAGGAGCCAGACCATATATCTGGACTCCTCAACACCCCACCTCTGTGCTCGGAAGCAACTATCCTCACCTACTCCTGACATTCTGGCTGCAAGTTAGTTCTACAATCGGTTATGCTGTGTATTCCCGCCTATGGGGCTTATATATGCCGTTTTTCCCGCACTTATCTGTGATTGGCCATTTTGGAATTGTATCAGCTTCACAAAACCTGCTTTGTCATGTTCCTCTTTCTATTCATTCCTATATATTTGCTATTACTGCATTTCTAAGTACAGCTATCATGGCTTAGTGGTTCAGTACCTTGACTATGATCCTGGGTTAGAACCTGGCCACTGCTTTTTATATTTTATGACTGTCTAGACAGGCTAGGGGGTGTGTCTGTGTAAAGGCAGTTTTGTTACAGCTTGCTCAACGTTGCCCGTTGGTTAGCTTGTTGGCGTGCGCAGCTCGTGCAAAGCAGTTACGCTGGTTTATGCTTCATTTGGCTGTCAGCACGCATATTACACTCAGCTCAGCTAGGGGCACACAGTTTCAGCGTGTTAAAACACAGCTCCCCTACGGGCACTCATTTTGCACCTGTTGAACCATTGCTCACCTACGGGCACTCATTTTGCACCTGTTGAACCATTGGTAACCTACGGGCACTCATTTTGCACCTGTTAAACCACTGCTCACCTACAGGCAGATGCACTCAACTTGTTAAACTATAGCTCAGCTATGGGCACATCTGGCATTTTTTATTATTTTGTTATCTCACATTTCTTCAAATTAAATGGCCTATTTCATTACATTTTACATAAAATATAATTTTATATGTGTACATATATGTCAGGGACTTGTTTCGTGCTTATTTCACTAAAAATAAAAATTGATGTTGTGCGGGCTCGAACCATGACTGCCTGCTCTTCAGCCGACGTCTTTACTGCTACGCTATTGCTTTTTGGCTTACTTTATATAGTTAGTTCTTATATGCTTTTCCACTTACTGCTAACTGTGGCTGAGCTACGGGCACGCCCGCACACACGAGCGCACTCACAGGCAAACATCTTTACAGTTAAAAAAAAATATAACGTTCATTTATATAATTTTATGTTTACAGTCTGTGGGGGCATGTGTTGTGTTGTGTTTATTCACATTTCCATGTACTCTGTCGTGGGGGTTTACTTTGGGCACTTTTACTCTTCTGGGGGCGTGTCCGCTTGCAGGGTTCGGCCTACGGACATGCCCGCTACTGTCTTCCACGGACCGTGTTAGCCTTAGGTGTGATTCAGCATGCCCTCGTGCATATGCATGACATGCTGACATCACACCGTTTAACTGCAGCCTCCATGTAAGCCTTGTATCTCTTACACGGAGGCTTCGTGAATCCTGCCCAGAATGTATGAGCACATCAAGATACTAGTGCATTGTTCAAGCACTCAGTTTTATGTTCTTCTTTTTGTGGTTTTAAATTTGGTATTATTGATGTTATTAAAAACAATTCTAGAGGTGGTGATATCAAAAATATACTGTTAAATAGAGAATTGAAGTGGCAGCTCAGGCTGAAGGCAAACATTCCACCTGGTCTTAATGAATATGTGAGCATTAAGCCAGTTTTGATAGCCAAAGCAGTCAGAGTTTGACTACAATGTATTAATGTTGTTTGTAATTTTATTATTTGTGATTTTAATGATGAGTCATGTATAGGTAGGGTAGAATATGAGTTATTCTTCATGTATATTATATTCATTCAGACTATTACTTTTTTAAATGGTGTTGGTTCTTTAAATTTTAATTGTTTGTATTTGTGAGAGGTTTATAAGCACTGTGTAGCACCTGTGATTTATATCTGAAGAAGTCTTGTGTCAAGACGAAAGCGCTTATATAAAAGTTCTTTGATATATATAAAAGTTTTTTGCCTTCATTTGTGGCTTGGACCTTTTTATTATTTTGTATTTTGGTAAATTTTAACTGGTCATCAATAGTCATACCAAGTAATTTTATGTGATTGTTTACATTGATTATTGTGTTATTTAGAGAGGAGATGGAGAAATTAGCCTGGCTGTGTTCTTTATTTGTTTTTTTAGTGTTCAGGATAAGCTGATTGATATTTAGCCAGTTTTCTGCAAGATGGAAGGATTGCTGTGTGTGTGTTTGGAGAAATATGATGGAGCTAGCAGATGTAATAAGGGTGGAACTACCAGCATACTGAATGAGGCTTGAGAGGGAGGTTGAGGTTGAGCGGTGAATGTCATTGTTAAAGATGGTAAAGAGGAGAGGTCCAATAACAGAACCCTGAGGTGCACCAGTTTGTATAAGTAAGAAAGGAGAGCAGGAGGATTGCCATTTAACTGATAGTCGGTCGGTGAGGTAACTATAGATCCATGAGAGAGCTGAGCTGGCTAGGTTGAGGTTAGCCAGTTTGATCAGAAGTTTGGAATGGGATACCATGTCAAATGCCTTAGATAACTCAATAAACAGACATGAGACTAAGTTATTACTGTTCCTGAATTCAGCAATGGTATGGGTGAAAGATAGGGCAGTTGAAGTGCTATGATGAGGTTGAAAACCATTTTGGGTAGAGGAGAGTAGGTGGTTTTGTAGGAGGTAACTAAGAATTTTATTGTGAATACACTTTTCTAGTATTTTGGATAGTGGGGAAACTATGGCAATTGGTCAGTAATTGGTGGGATCACTAGAGTTACCTCCTTTGTGAAGGGGGATAATGTAAAAGGATTTACAAATTTTGGGTACAGTTGCTTCTTTTATAGAATGGTTAATGAGTATAGAGACTGGATAGGCAGTGTTAGCAGCGGCAAACTTGAGGAAGTGAGGGGGTTGTCTACAGAGTTGGAACACGGTTTAAGGAGTAGAGATTTTATATAGGATGTAGAGATAGGTATAAAGGTGAGACCATTGTTGTTAATAGTATGAGGTATTAGGTTGTGGGGAAGATTTTGTGCAGGATGTAGGCCTGTCTTGGTCAGTTTACTGATAGAATCTATAAAGAATTGGTTAAGGAGAGAGGCAGTTTCATGGTCAGGAAGGTTTGGGTAAGAACTGGGGTTTTGGGTTTACCAGGATGTAGGATGGAGTTGATATTTTTCCAGAAATTAATAAGATTTGAATGAGTGGAGGTTTGTAACATAGCATAAAATGACTTTTTATCTTTGTAGATTTCTTTTTTGGCCAGATTCCTAAGTTCCTTAAATACTTGGAAGTGATTGGGAGATTTACTTTTTAACCAAATTTTCCAGGCATTGTCTCGTTTGTGCATTAGTTTGAAGGTGTCTTTACTGAGCCATTGCGTGAAGTTAGATTTTATCCTAATTTTGCTTGAGGGGGCCAGTGTGTTGAGGGTGTTTAGAAAGATGCGGTTGAATTTGAATACGGTTTCCTCAAGAGGAAGGGAATATAGGAAAGTCCAGTTTATGGCAGAGAGACTATTGTTGAGAGAAGTGGGGTTGAAATCTTTGAGTTTATGACAGACTTTATATAGATGTGGTTTTTATTGCTGGGGTGAGTATCTCTCTATACTAATGGGTAGATGGCCACTTAGTGCATCAAGTAGTGTGGTGGGGTTGTGATAGTGTTGGGGGCTGTTACAGAGGATCCAGTCAATTGTTTGGCCTGAACTGGATTGTTTGGAAACTCTAGTAGGGGTGAAGATAAGTTGGGAGAAGCCAAACAAGTTGATATTTTGGGCAGGAGATGGGGAATTAAGGGGTTTCCAGTCTATATTCACATCTCCTTGAAGTAAAGTTTCATAGGGTAGGTTTTGAAATAGCCAGGAAAGAATATTGTCTAGAATTTTGATATTCTTACCAGGAGGAATGTAAATGGCAGCAATAGCAATTGTTTGTGGTTCTTTAGTTGGTAATTTAATATTAGTATTTCTGTTGGGTGAAAATTAGGTAGATCAATGGTAGTGGGGGATAGGGTGAGGTGTTGAGAGTAAAGAATTGCTACACCCCCACCTTTTTTATTGATTCTGTCTAGACGATTGATGCAATATCCAGGGGGAAGAATTTCAGAGTTGAATATGTAGGGTTTTAGCCAGGTTTCTGAAAGAATAAGTATGTGGGCAGAATACTGGGAGATCCATGCATGCAAGTCAGTAATTTTATTAGTAAAGCTTTGCATGTTAATTGCCATAATGGATAAGTGTTAATTAGAGTGGAGGGAGGGGGAGGATGAGGAAGTATTGGTTAGCTGGGTAGTGGAGGGGTTGTTGGGATGGAGGTAGGTGTATTGAAACAGGGCCAGGATTAGGGTGGATGTCACCAGCTAGTTACAGTATAGTTTGTGGTAAGTTGAATTTGGGTGGGTAGTGTTTATTTGAAATGTATTACAATTCGGGTCTAAGGTTACAAAGGGGGGGCTGTTTGAAGTACTTTGTAGTATAAACAGTAGGAGATGGAGGTATTGTACAAAAAGGGAGCGATACTAGAGGTATTGTACAAAGAGGGAGAGATGCTAGAGAATGAAGTATCAGAGTGTGAGTAATCAGTGCAGGAGGAGGTAGATGTTGGTCTGACATGGTATGCATTGAAATGGTATGATATAAGGTGAGAAAGTAGTAACAGAAATGCAATGATAATTACATTAGTGAGCATGAGTAAAGTGGTTAGAAAAGAGGGGAGTTTAGAAGGATGTGAGTAAAATAATTGTGTGTAATGTAGGTGTGAAGGTAAGGGAAATAAAGGGAGGGGTTAGGGAGTGTGTAGTATGTGTTAAGGGTGGAAGACGTGGTTTGAAAGGTGGAAGGTAAGAGGTGAGATTGCAAGTATGCAGTGTGATTGATCAGTTAGTTGGGAGGATACAAGATGGTGAAAATAAATGTAGAATATGTGGGGGTGGGTATGAATTGGGGGTAGGGTAGGGGAGCGGAGTGAGCCTGAGTGTAGCAAGGGTGAAAGGAGTGGGACCAACTCAGTAGCAGCAGAAAGTATCTAAGAAAACAATCAGTCAGGCCCTACGAGCTATACAGGTATGTAGCCTGAATACAGTAGCAGAGGTAAAAAAAAAAACTGGTGTTTGCACTGGATCAAAAATAGTGGGCTAGTTCAGAAAGAAAGTGAGGGTTTAGATCAGGAGATGGAACAGAGTAAGGTGCATTACATGGGCACAAAGTAAGGGGATTTCTTTATTTGTAGTTTAATTTTTAACCAGATCACTCTTTAATTTGCTTGCCCAAAACAGGTATTGCTAATACAAGCAGATCATTGTACAGTAAAAATATAGTAGTAAACCACACTGGTGCTTAAGAAAGCCACCTACAAGCACAATATCCTGAAACCGTGCGAGCTGTTAAACAACTATGGCTATTTTTAACAATCCTGGACACTTCCCAATTGCAAATACTTTTCTCATCCCTTGGAAGTCACAGAAGTAAGACAGCTTGTCCAGAGGGGAGTGAGCTAAAAGGGAAAAGAAAAATACAGGGGATTATTAGCTGTTTACACATTCATTGGTGCTAACTAGATTAAACAGCATGATATGTGCTTGCAAAATGCACCATATGGTTTAGGGAACCCTAGGTAGATAGAGGGAGCAAACAGTGAAATATAACAGACAGGAAGTCCATCTAAAAACCTTTGGGTTAATGAATGGCAGTTAATCTATCTTCTTGAATGCATAAGGTCAATTTTAAATATACATTCCTGTCTGCCAAAATTGCATAACCATCACAGAGTCAGACATGCACCATTAATACACTTCTATCACAATAACAATGAGTTTGTCCCACTATAATGGGTAAAAGACAGAGAAATGAAACATATGTACAGTGCATTTATCAACCTATACCAATGTCCTTACAAAAACAAATGCAAATATAATTAATGTTCAAAGGCCATTTACACAAAAAAGAAGAAAACAAGGGCTATTGCAACTTTAAACACAGCAACATGAAACCCTTGCAGTAGCAAGGAGTTCTTTTATGAACTCTGATGTCAGCTATGATCACAATCTATTAAACTATATTCTATATTGCCCTTTTACTACAATAAGCATAATAGTTTTAGATCACAAAGTAATAACTGTAGAGCAGTGTATCTACAATGTGGTGTACTGTTTGGCAAGCAAGCTATCCATTCGGAAATGGCTCAACAGTGGTAAAAGGATGATTCAAAAATGGCGCGTTTTACCTAGTAATATTTAAAACTCTGTACTGGATGGTATGGTGAGGAAATTCCTGGGCAGATGAGGGACTACCTAGTACTGCAATAGTATAATGTGGCCACTAGGTGGCCAACTCAGCAGAAGCAGAAAGTATCTAAGAAAACAATCAGTCAGGCCCTAGGAGCTATACAGGTATGTAGCCTGAGTACAGTAGCAGAGGTAAAGAAAAAACTGGGGTTTGTACTGAATCAAAACCAGTGGGCTTGTTCAGAAAGAAGGTGAGAGTTTAGATCAGGAGATGGAACAGGGTAAGCTGCATTACATGGAAGCAAAGTAAGGGGATTTGGTTATTTGATTTTATTTCTTTATTTGTAGTTATTTTTTAACCAGACCACTCATTAACTTGCTTGCCCAGTGCAGGTATTGGTAATACAAGCAGGTCATTATACAGTGAAAATATAGTAGTATTTTTATTTTCTTTGGTTCCTAATAAATCTAGGAGAGGATTCATTAATCCCTTTAGATAAGGAGTTCAGAGAGTTGTACTTTTTCCAGACACACAAACGTATGCAGTAGTATCTAACTTTAAAACTAAAATTCATTGAAATGATCCATGTTACAGTGCTTAGTAGGAGCAGATACCTGATCTGTTAATAGCAGATATGGCAATTAAAATTTCTTCATGTGTTACAAATTTTCTAAATATATAATTATGATAGCAACTGCCAAAAACTTTGTTTTAAATGTTCATTTAAAAATATTTTCTCATTTTTTATAGCTTATAGCACCATTGGATTTGGTGAAGGTTATGTTATTACAATGATTGAAAACATCAAAACTATGTATTAGTCTATTCATTTAATTGCCTTAACGGGTCAGGTATCTTAGGCAATGACTACTTTGATGAGAAAATTAGATCTGGAGCCCAACACATGGTTATTACTGTCAAGTATCATTTAAATATCTGCCAAAGTATGAGATATAACAGCCTTGGAAAAATGCATATCTTTCTCTTAGATTTTATTAGTCCCATCTTATTAAGTGAAAATGCTTCTTATTCTTATCTTTCTAGATTACACACAATACTACTACTATAAGGTTTAATTTACCTAGCTCGTATATGGAGTGTATACAAAAAAGCAACACATTTTTCAAACCTTAAAACAAATGAACAGACATTTATTATTATTATTATTATTATTATTATTATTATTATCTATTAAAATAACATTTCAGCTTTGTTTTAAAATATTAGCCTGGGAATTTAAATGTTAAAGATTCATAGTGAAACTAAGATTGCAAATTTCTGATCCTTTGATATACTTTTTGTTATATGTTAAATACTGCTAATCATCATTTGTACTTGACTGTGCAAACTAAATTGTAAACTATTATTGTTTATGTAAATGTTATTTGTGGAGATTTTCACCCTGGACCTCAGCTGAAAAAGGATCTATGTCCAGTCGGATGTTCCCGGTAACCAAACGTAAAATCATAATAAAAATAATAATAATAAATTTGTACATGGAACATTTTTAGTTCGACATAAATTAACTTGATTTTTTAATTAGGTTGCTGGAGATGTAAAAATATGTATATAATTTGGATTGACAACATATGTTTGCCATCTCTGAATTAATAAATTATTTCTGGATAAAATTTTCAGATGTTAGCACAGACATTGTGATGAAACAGTTTTATTATAAATAATCACTTGATTTTATTTAATGCCACTTTCCTTCATTTTTTTCATAGAAATCAGTATCTTTTCCTTCTGTGGTGCATATTAGGTATAGCAAGCAGAGCCCTTACAGAAATAGAAGAAAAGTAATGTACCACCTTTAAGGATATTTTTAAGCATAGTTGTATGGCAAAATTATATAAATCAATGAAAAATATAAAACAAAATGTGTGGATTTCAAATGCTGTACCAGATTATTTCATTATTATTATTTAAGTATAACCATAATATGTTTAGTGTAAATAAGATTAGTAAATTATTTTTTGCAAATACTGTTATCTGAATAGTTTTATAGAGTTAGAGGATGTAAATAGTTATGTTTGTACTTCAGATACTAATATAAACATTGTATCAAATGTTAGATAATGGATACAGTTGTCGTTTACTTATTATCTGTTCAAATAGTGCTTCACTGTTATTTTTATAAATGTTTAAAAATTTTAATCAAAAAGTTTTTTGAAAAAAATCTTTACTATTGTATGCCTAGAAGTCCACTCTGGCAGTATATTCTTCCTGGCTTAAAAACTAAAAAATAAAGACTTACGGCTTTTCCAGGTTGGGAGTCGCCACAGAGAAAATCCAGTCTGCTCATGATTGGCAGTGGATTTTTACGGTGCCGAGTTGCCAGCCTGACACCCAACCTTCAACAAAGGCACGCCCATTCACACTCGCACCTACCTGCATGTCTTTAACATCACTCGACTGCAGAGAGAACATGCAGACTCCACACAGAAGGTGCTCCAGCCGAGAATCGAATGGGAGAACCTTTTGCTGTGAGGAGACAATGCTAACCGCTGCACCACTGCGGCTTAAAAACTAAGAAAATACAAGCAGGAAATACATGGGACCTAATGAAGCAGAGAAACTATTGTTTATCTTTGTTTAGATAAATTACACGTTTTCTTTGCCTTTGCTTTTTCTTATAGTTAGACAGTACTCTTTAAGATAATAATAGATTCATACCAGGAAAAAAGTATCCTTACAAATAAAGGACATTCTGAGAATTAGCTGGGCATCCATCATCTTGGAATATAAAAACATTTTTCCGTTGAAGCATGTATTATCAGTTTCAGTTGTTTGGTATCTTTCAAAAGTAATAAAAACATTTGCCTATGTGCAAGTCAGTATACCACACACACACACACACACACACACGCACACACACACTGTGCTCAAATTATCTTTTTAATATGTTTGTGATTTCAGTAATTTTCCTGCCAGTGCATATTACTTGCTACAAAGACCATTATCAGAAAGAGTTACATTGCCTTTTTTTTTAATTTATCCAAATGTTAGACTGCCTATGGTAAGGATGTCCTGAGAATGGTTTAGGTTAAAATTGATTCCTGATACATTTACTTAAGAAAAGCTTGAAAAAGTTGCTTTTCCTCTCAAAGATGGCTTTTTATTGTAGTAATTTATTGCACCTTCATATAAACAGAGTTTTTCAAGATCTTAATGTTCTGTGACTTTTATTGTATACATTTTGTAACTTCTTGTTTGTGATAAAGTGTTTGCCATTTCCAGATAATAGAGCAACGTTTACATGCAACTGCTGGCAACTAAGTGTTAAGACATTTTTCTTCAGGAAGACATGCTGTTTCATTTTAGTGCAGAAGATTTGAATTAATTCTTTATTAATTCATATGTGCAAGAGAATATATTCAACATGGTAAAGAAAAAGATTCATCCGATATTTCCCATCCTATATTTCAGTGGCTGTTCAAAGAGTTTGTTTCCATCCTGACAAAATATATCAAGGAGACTGACAAGGCTTCCCCCAGCTGTGAACACATCTACAAGCCTGTCATTCATAACTTGTACATTTTCATGCATGACATAGCCTAGGTATGATAGATCACAGGTGTGCTTTCATCTTATTAATGTCTGTTACTTCAGTTCATGGGAACAGAAGGCATCTCATATGTTTTACTCAGTCACTGCTTTGGTCCTGTATTAAAAGGACAAACTTCTTGAGTTCAATGCCAAAAAAGCACTATCATGGATGATATACAGCATTCCTTTACTATGATGTTTTTAACAATCCTGGAAGATATCTAAATGTGAAACAGTAGTTTCAGAAATAGATTGTAATTATCTGACTTGAATCAAAGGACTGTGACACAATTCTGCTTGTTTCTACCCATTACTGGATATTGTCTATATTCAACCAGTAATTGTTCTTTTACTGACATGCTAAGCTGTAACATGGCAAGGAAGAGATCATAGGACCATAGGAGGTTATTAGGCTAATGACCCTGGGACATTTACAAGCATAGCCAAGAGTTTATCCCCAAAAAGAAACCTCAGTCAGCATCTGTCACCGCTGTCAGTGAGGGACACGTGGAACTCCTGGGACAAATTTGTGTTTTCCCATCCAGTCATCAAGGTTGCACTTTAAGATGGTCAGGGAGGTGCTCTGTTTTACATGCATGGGAAGTCTATTCCACAGTCTTCATTATTTATTGATTTAGCGTGGGGTACTGTGGCAGTGGACAGCAATCCAATCCAATGATCGCAATCCATTATATGCCACTGTGCAAGCTGCTGATGTAGCACAGTTGTGTGCTGGACTTAACCTGAAGCAACTTGTATGATAGTCATAGAAAATAACAGCAAGGCGAAACCTTTGCAATAGTCCTAGAAAATGGCAGCAAGATGAGATGCTAAGTTTAACTAGGGTGCTCCCGAATTACTAAGATGGATGTTATAGAGGTAGGTCATATAATGGCTGTAGCCTAGGTATAATTTTGCAAATATGTAGGAATTAGTTTCACTTTGCAAAAAATAAGAGAAGACAATTGTTGTGTTTGAAAGGCTGACTCTCAACGACTGAAATTTGCTGTTTTGCAATGTAAAGCTTATAAGAAATAACAATATAGTATCTCCTGTGTACCATAGCAAACCAAAAATTGCATCTTTCTTTGTGAGAGGCTTGTTTTTAGTAAGGCTGGAAATAGGGCTCTAATTTCAATAATCAAACGGGATGTAGTGTACATATAGTAGGGGAAAAGTGTCATTTTAGGCCAATATTGCTGTAATTCTTTTGGTTCTAGTATGTCTAAAGATATTCTTAGTTCTTATTTTCACTATACTCAGACAGTCCTTTTATTCCACACTTTCAACTGCACTTCATAGCAAAACACTCTGCTCTTTCACATTCTCTTCATGTCTCCCAGCATTAGACCAATAACATGCAAAGCAGACTCACTTCTCATAATAAATTAAGCCTACTCAAATACTTTATCCTTTTTATTATCAAGTACTTTTAGTTATTGTCTATTCTTAGCAATTTGTCTCAGTGCTTCTTTACTCAACTTATGGGATATTGTATAGTTGTTTAACTTGTACATTATACGTCATATTGTTTTTGTATTAGTCAGCTTACATTATATTGTACGTACAACTTTGTTACGTATTTTATCTGTGTTTTTTCTCTTCTTCCTCTTTTCGCAGTGTGTCAGCATCTTATTGTAATCTGTATGCATTTTGTTGTACTTTTTTTGCCTGTTTAGCCGAGGTTATGTGTGAAAAGGGTCCTTGGACCAGGTCACTTCCCTGGTTAGTAAACATCAAATAAAGTAAATAAATTTATTAGAACAGGTCAATTTTTATGTTTTATTGTCACAGGTTTATGCCCGATATCATAACTGTACTGAGAGCATTGCAGTGTATTACTTGAAGTAAATACATCACCATGACTATGGAATTAAGAAGCACAGTTCAGACAAGTAAGAAAATAAACAAATATGAGGGAATATAGGATGTCACCATCATCATCATTAATTTCTAAACCACTTTTCCTAGTGGGGATCATAGTGGCAGCATGTTGAACAGGGCTGATTAGACTTCCCTATCCCTAATAACCACCATCTCATTCTGTGACACTCCTGTGCAAATTGACAGATAGAATCTCTTAAGATTCTTCTAGGTCTGTCCACAACCCCCATGCTAATGGTCTCTGTCTGGTACAGCTTCAATGTACTCACTCTGCAGTTTAGCTGCACTCTCTTTCAGTGACAAAGGAACCTAATTTCTTTAAACTGTATGCAAAATCTCCTCATAACATTCATTTCTCAAATCTCATTAGCACATGTAAAGACTGGAGCATAAATGCTGACCAGTAAGCTGAGAATTTCTTCCTATGATTCAGCTTCTGCTTCAAGACCATAATCTGGTACAAGTTTTTACTGCCACTTTCCTGATCCTGATATCCAACAAAATATATGATTTCTTAATCATTATGTTTACTAATGAAAGACAGCTGCTGCTTCACATGTAAACTGAAAACAACATTAAAACTGACTAATACACTCTGTAAATGAAAAATAAAATTTACATTTCAATCTTAAGTCTTCTTCAGAAAGAACCTGAAACAAAAAATTAAATGAAAACTTGTAACTTACGTTATTTTTTTATCTGTTTGTAAACCCTTTCCAAAGAAAACTTCAAAGTAAGAATCATAATTTTTTGCTATATACAGGATATAT